>NW_027256896.1:17996004-18026004 GCF_029215685.1 Pituophis catenifer annectens | reverse complement strand
AGAGGAGGAGGGAGGAGAGGAGGAGGAGGAGGAGGAGGAGGAGGAGGAGGAGGAGGAGGAGGAGGAGGAGGAGGAGGAGGAGGAGGAGAATTATGGGGTCCTTGGTCTCTCTGAATTTGACTGTTTTCTTGCAGATATTTCAATACCCAAATTAGGTAACATCATCAGTGCTAGAAAGGAATGGGTTTGTGGAGAGGAGGAGGAGGAGGAGGAGGAGGAGGAGGAGGAGGAGGAGGAGGAGGAGGAGAATTATGGGGCCCTTGGTCTCTCTGAATTTGACTGTTTTCTTACAGATGTTTCAATACCCAAACTAGCTAACATCATCAGTATTGGGATGTTACCTAGTTTGGGTCATGAAACTTCTTCAAGAAAGGGCCAAGGACCACACCCCTCCTCCTCCTCCTCCCCCTTCTCCCTCCCCCCTCCTCTTCACAAACCCAACTTCCTTCTAGCACTGATGATGTTACCTAGTGTGGGTCACGAAAGGCCGGCAAGAAAACAAGGAGCTCAGCGAGCGCCAAAGACCCTGTCATGTCAACCCTGAGCTACAAATATCCTCTTTTGTTGACGAACCAAAATCTTTTGCTTGGAGGAAAAATCAGCCGAGTTCGTTTCGCTTGGGCATCTGCTGTTTTTAAAACCAGCACATCCGTCTTTGAGGAAGGATGATGCGATGGGTGAAGGGGGCCCATCATCATCAACGGATGATACGATGGGTTCTCGAGGCAGAATTTTCCACCCACAACCCCCACTGCAGAGCTGCAATCTGTGGGTGTATCTCCAGGATCTCAAAGCACTTGGAGATGGAACTGGCAACTGAAATAGACTCTAAGAACTAAGCAAATCTAGATCTGGTTCAGAACTTAGAGGAGAACCTACCAAAACAAGAAGACCAAAGGTTAGAAACTTCCCAGAAGAAAGCCAGACAAAAATCACTTCTATATAATTGCCAAGAAGACTCCTATGGAAGCATCCATATGTTCACCAGGCGTTGAATGTGATTTGAGGAAGCTTCTACTAGGACTTGTTGAACAAGCCCACCAGAAACACACGTGAGGAAAGCAGGTTAGCTTGCAAAAGGAAGCCTAAATTTTCTGACCACCAAGGTCTTCTTCGTAAGTCTTCCTATAGAAGACATCTTGTGCAATTGCCCATCTGGGCCTTCCTCATTCCACCCAATGGTAGAACGAACTCTGGAGTTCCACCTCTTGACCCTTTCTCTCACCTGGTTGCTCTTCGAAGCCCTCTTACCTCTAGCTAAGATTCTGTGCAGTTCGGAGAACCCTCCAAATCCCACTCCTGGCTGGCCCCACCCACCCCACCCCGCCCCTCCCAGGAGTCCCCACGTGGCCCGTTTTGGATGCAGGTAAGTGCAGGGCACATGCGGAGGCTCGGGGAGGGCCTAAAAACAGGCCTACCGGAGGTTCAGGCCCATTTCCGGCCTCCAGAGAGCCTCCGGAGCCTGGGGAGGCCGTTTTCCACCCTCCCGAGGCTCAAGGAAAGCCTCCGGAGCCTGGGGAGGGCAAAACCCCACCCCTGCCGTGGCTGACTAGGCCACGCCCACCATGGCCACACCCACCCAGCACCCGGGCAGAGAACCCCTTGCTAAAATTTTTGAAGCCCACTCCTGCCTATACTCCCTCTCAGTGTGCAATTGTCCTTCCCGCACAAAGCATACAACTCAGAAACGTGTGCCTGTCTGTCTCTGTTTTAGCTGCAAAACCCACAGGGGCCACCACGCTTTGGGACCTGCCCCGCAAGGGACGTCATAACCTTGGAGGGCAACGGTGTTCTGAAGCCCGTTTGCCGTTCAGCGATTATTGCACTTAATTATTTTCTTCAAGACCACAAAATGCGACACCCGACAAACCAACACGAATTCTCAGGCATCCCCTATGGCACTTTTGCATTGTTCTGCATAATATTATTATTATTATTATTATTATTATTATTATTATTATTATTATTATTATTATTATTATTATTTTGAGGAGGTAAGCGAGAGGCAGAGAGAAAAGAGAAGACCAAAGAAACGTTGAGGAAGGCCCTGAGTCATATTTCTGATTCTCTCCGGTAGGACCTTTGATCGAGAGGTCCTCCAGTCGTTGGCAGCCTATCAAATTCAGGCGGGTCCCCTAAGCATGGATTGTCCAAACCTCTGCTGCTTCATCTTCTTCTTCCTCGACCTCCTCCTCTTCTTCCTCCTCGTCGCGGCTCATGAAGGCAAGTTCGTTCTCGTAGCAGAAGGAGTTGGTGCTCGGAAGAAGGAACTTGTTCTCCACCAAGTCCTTGGCACTGCAACAGGGAGTGGAGGGCACCTCGTAAGTCTTGTGGAAGTGCGAGTAGTCCCACTTGTGTACTGGTTTTTCTCCTCAAAGAGGACAGGTTCGAAGCGGTGACCCCAAAGGATCTCGCTGGACAAGTACGAACTCCGAGCTTGGGGTGGTCATGGCCGTAGCTTCCACCATGCCCTCCAGAATCACCACGATCTCGAAATCGTCCGTTTCCAAATCCTGCCGACCAATCCCGAACAGGGGGCTCTCCTCGTTGATCTCGTGAAGGATGGTCAAGGGAGGAGACCAGGAAAATACGATCCAAGCCTTTGTCGAACCCAACGTCTATGTCTATCTGATCCAGAGGGATGTATTCCCCTTCCTCGGTGATCCTGGGCTTGAGGAGCTGAGCTCGGACGTGAGCCTCAACGATGTGACTCTTCCGAAGGTTGCCCACTCTCCACATCAAGCAAAGCTTGCCGTCCCTCATGGCAATAATCACGGCGTGGTGGCTGAAGAGCAACGTTTCAGCTCTCTTCTTCGGCCTGGCCATTTTCGCCATGATGGCGCCGATCATGAAGGAGTCGATGATGCAGCCTAGAATGGACTGAAGGACCACCATGAAGACAGCCAGGGGACACTCCTCGGTCACGCAACGGAAGCCATAACCGATGGTCGTTTGAGTCTCAATGGAGAAGAGGAACGCCGCCACGAAACCGTTCACCTGCAGGAGGCAAGGGGTGAAGGTCTCGTCTTTCGTGGGCTGCTCGATGTCCCCGTGGACCAGGGCGATCAGCCAGAAGACGAGGCCGAACAGTAACCAGGAGACCAGGAAAGCGAGGGAGAAGAGCAGCAGCATGTACCTCCAACGGATGTCCACGCAGGTGGTGAACATGTCGGCTATGTACCTCTGAGGTTTGTCATCCATGTTGGTGAATTCGACATTGCATTGGCCGTTCTTTTTTACGAATCGGTTCCTGCATTTCCTCCGCGTGTGGATCTTACCGTTGCCGAAGCCATTCACGCCAGGCATGGTGCTCAGGATCAACCCCGTCTTCCTCGGAAGATACTATGCTGTAAGGGTTGACTCTGCCTGCGCTCATCCCTGAGTTTAAGCCTGTTTGTAAGTAACTCTGGATGCCTTCGAAGGTCTCACTCGGCTTCTAGGGAGAAAAGGTTTCGGTGTAAACAGGCAGGTCGATCCGAGCGGAGTCTCTGCAACAAAACAACAAACAGAAAGAGGGACGGTTACAGGTAGTTCTCCACTTATGACGGTTCACTTAATGGCTGTTCAAAGTTACGACCAAAAAAAAAAGCGGCTTATGACCATTTTTCGCGCTTACGACAGGGGTGAAATCCAGCAGGTTCTGACAGGTACTGGAGAACCGGTAGCAGAAATTTTGAGCAGTTCAGAGAACTGGCAAATATCACCTCTGGCTGGCCCCAGAGTGGGGTGGAAGTGGAGATCCCGAAGTGGTGCGAACTGGCTGAATCCCACCACTGCCTCCCTCCCTCCCTCTCTCCCTCCCTCCCTCCCTCCCCTCCCTCCCTCTCTCCCCTCCCTCCCTGACTTTTAACTAGATTCATCCCTTCCTTCCTTCCTTCCTTCCTCCCTCCAGTGATGGGATTCAAGTAATTTAACAACCAGTTCTCTGCCCTAATGATTTCTTCCAACAACCAGTTTGCCAAACTGCTCAGAAAGTTAACAACCGGTTCTCCCGAAGTGGTGCGAACCGGCTGAATCCCACGACTGGTTTCAAGTCGCTTTTCAACCACAAGAAACCCCATAGAAGGAAAGCTTCTACCACCACCATTTAAACTCAAACAAGCTTCCTTAAATTAAATCTCTCTTTGTTTTATTTTAACCCAATCATTTCTGCTTTTGTGGCAACTTTTGAAAAGAGGGGTTTGGAGGGTAAAACGGCGAGAAAAAGCTGGAATTGACCAACGGGGGTTTATCGCGGGTGGGCAACCGAATATTTTGCAAGCCGAGTGCCCTTCCCTAGCCTTTTTTTTTTCTTTTTTTTTTCAAGCAGCTGACCGGAGGCTAAATCTGATTTTGCTGAGTTTACATTTTAATTAACATTAAATTACATCCAGCCAACCCTGATTATCTCCCGTCGATTTAAAAACACTTGCCTTCTGTCACCTTAAAAATGACACGCCGGCAGTGGCTTTTGGGAAGAGTGGGGCGGGGGGGAGGTTGAATTGTGGGATTCAAGCTGGTGGATTCTTTTCTTTTTTGCTGAGGAAAAAAAAATGGGGACGGGTGGGGGGGAAGAGGGAGGGGGGGGTGTCTCGAGACGGCTGCCCCCTCCCCACATTAGCGGAGGTCTTCAAAGCAGGAGGCAAAAGTAGGCCACAAGGTTACCCTTAGCACTTAGGCCCTTTTGAGCCCACCCCCTTCCCCCAAAAGGAGAATATTCCTGAGGGAATATATATATTCTTTTTTGCCTAACTGTGTTTGTTTTTTAAATGGAGCAAAACCGTTTCTCTGCTCTTCTTCCAGAGGCCGAAGAAAAGCTGATATTTAGCGCCCTGCAGAGAAGCGAAGAAAAGGGGAAGGTTTATCCTTATGGAGGGTCTTTTAAGCGGCCGAGCCTGGAGGGCCTCCATTAGTTACCCTTGGTTAAAAAAAAAGGAGAAGGAGATAAAAATCTCTTTTGGCTCAAGGGCCGTGTGGTTCCTTTGGCAGAGACATAGAAGTTTGTGGATGGTCCCGTCGTCGTTGTTTTATTCTGCTTTTTAATGCATTTGGGTCAACTCAAGGGGTGAAGGTACTTCGTATTCCTTCTCCCTCCTGTTTTTCCCCCTCCCACAACACCCTTTGAGTGGATTGGGCTGAGAGAGGGATTGACCCCAGGTGAAATCCAGCAGGTTCGGACAGGTTTTGAAGAACTGGTAGCGGAAATTTTGAGCAGTTCGGAGAACTGGTAAATACCCGCCTCTGGCTGGCCCCGGAGTGGGGTAGGAATGGGGATTTTGCAGTATCCTTCCCCTGGAGTGGGGAGGGAACGGGGATTTTGCAATATCCTTCTCCCAGGAATAGGGTGGGAATGGAGATTTTGCAGTATTCTTCCCCCAGAATGGGGAGGGAATGGAGATTTTGCAGTATCCTTCCCCTGCCACACCCACCAAGCCACGCCCACCAAGCCACGCCCACAGAACTGGTAGTAAAATAATTTGAATTTCACCACTGGATTGACCCAAAATCACCCAGCTGGCTTTCATGCCTAGACAAGGACTAGAATTCCCCCGTCTCCTGATGATCAGTCCAAAGTCAACCAGTTGGCTTTCATGCCTAAGGTAGGACTAGAACTCCCCATCGCCTAGTGATTGACACAAAGACACCAGGCTGGTTTTCATGCCTAAGGCAGGACTAGAACTCACAGTCACCTAGTGATTAGTCCAAAGTCAACCAGTTGGCGTTCATGCCTAAGGCAGGACTAGAACTCCCCATCTCCTGGTGATTGGTCCAAAGTCAACCAGTTGGCGTTCATGCCTAAGGCAGAACTAGAACTCCCCATCTCCCAATTTCTCAGTCACCACCTTCCTCACTATACCACACTAGGTCTCCATGATTGGCAATTGGCTTCTTCCCGCTGGATTTCTGGACTTCCCTATCCAGGTTACGTTGCTGGGATTTCCTGATGGTGACCCATCCCTGCCTGAACCAAAAAACTCTTTTTCGAGACCAGTTCTTCCGTTCTTTCCACCCCGCACCCTGACTCCACTTTTCCTCCAGCGTAGACAAAGTCACAAGATCTGCCTCACAAACTGTTCTCGGCGGGAAGGCCATCTGCCTGGGACATCTGTCCCCCCTTTGATGGTTGGGGTGGATCTACACTCTCGTCGGCATCTTTTGAACAGTTATGAGAGGGCCCAGAAGAAAATAAAAATGTCTTATTCGAAAACACTCGCTTTTATTCTTTCTTTTTTTCCCCCCCATTGGCTTTTTTGAACCAATTGTTCTCCAATTTTCCCTTTAAAGGTAAAGGTTCCCCTCGCGCATATGTGCTAGTCGTTCCCGACTCTAGGGGGCGGTGCTCATCTCCGTTTCAAAGCCGAAGAGCCAGCGCTGTCCGAGGACGTCTCCGTGGTCATGTGGCCGGCATGACTCAACGCCAAAGGTGCACGGAACGCTGTTCCCCTTCCCACCAAAGGTGGTCCCTATTTTTCTACCTGCTTTCGAACTGCTAGGTTGTCAGAAGCTGGGACAAGTCACGGGAGCTCACCCCCGTTACGCGGCACCAGGGATTCGAACCGCTGAACTGCTGACCTTTCAATCGACAAGTTCAGTGTCTTAGCCACTGAGCCACCGTGTCCCACAATTTTCCCTGAAATGCATAAATAGCCAATAAATGGAAGTTTGCAGAGATCCCCACCCCCCCAAAAAATAATGAATATTGAAACAATTCCTAGAAAACCATCGATCGTTGGACGGCCTGAAATTTGATCGGTCCTAATTCCTGAAGTATAATTTGATGGCTTCCTCTTCTAGCAGGGACGTAGGGAAATTGCTCCCTTCCTCCCTCTCCCCACAGAGACTTTGGATCTGGTTTAATCGATCCCCCACAAGAGAGAAATAAATCAAAAAGTCTTTAGCAAGAAGCACCTTCCGCATACAAGATCCCCCAGCAAGGAAAATATATATAAATATTCCTGTTGAAAAAGAAACAGAAGAAAGACACAAGGCACTCTTCACCCCAATGTGTTCAGGATCTAAAATTGGGGGTGGGTGCTGCAAAAAATACTTAGGGACACCACCAAATACAAGCTGGGCGTATACGACTTTGTAGACGACCCTCACTCTGTCAAGGACCTTGGAGTAGTCATCTCAAACGATCTAAGCGCCAGAGCTCAATATAACAACATTGCCAAAAAGGCATTAAGAGTTGTTAACCTAATCTTGCGAAGCTTCTTCTCCGGTAATATTGAACTGCAAACTAGGGCATACAAAACCTTTGCTAGACCAATTCTTGAATACAGCTCGTCTGCCTGGAACCCGCACTGCATATCGGACATTAATACAATTGAGCGAGTCCAGAGGAATTTCACGAGAAGAATCCTCCACTCCTCTGCTCACAACAGAATCCATTATTCCACCAGGCTTGAAATTTTGGGCCTGGACAACCTAGAACTATGCCGTCTTTGGTCCGGCCTAAGCGTAGTACATAAAATTATCTGCTACAACATCCTTCCTGTCAATGACTACTTCAGCTTCAACCACAAAAAAATACACGAGCAAATAATAGATACAAACTCAAGGTAAACCACTCCAAACTCGATTGCAGAAAATACGACTTCAGCAACAGAGTGGTCAATGCCTGGAATGCACTACCAGACTCTGTGGTTACATCCCCAAACCCCCAAAACTTTAACCTTAGACTGTCTACTGTTGACCTCACCCCATTTCTTAGAGGTCTGTAAGGGGCGTGCATAAGAGCACCAGCGTGCCTACCGTCCCTGTCCTAATGTTTCCTTTTATTCGTATCCTTAATCATGTTTGTACTTATTCCTGTTATCTCGTACATGTTTGACAAACTAAATTAAAAAATAAAATAAATAAAGATACTCCCAGGAAGGGGAGAAAAAAAATTCAGTCGAAAAAGAAACAGAAGGAAGACACAAGGCACTCTTCACCCCAACACATTCAGGATCTAAAAGGGGCAGTGGGTGTTGCAGAAAATGCTTGGGGAGTGGGGGGGGCGGGGAGGCAGAGATCGTAATTGCAGGGTTTCAGGGGAACGAGGCAGAGTCACCCCTCTTTTCTCGGATTTCCGAGGAGAAAGGGGCAGATCCCGAAAGACAGCGCTTGAAAGGGCTGTTCTGCTGGGAGAGGTTGGAGCAGGTTTCTGGGAGGAGATGATGAAGGTCTCGAGGTTGGCAGCACCGGGTTTGTGAAGCTGGGGGCGAGGGGCTTTCAGGGTTGTGTGTCAGTGGGACAACAAACCCCACCCCCCCCAGGACTGAGCTGTCTCCTTCATTAAGGCTGTCTTGGTTAAGAACAGCTCAACAGGTTCCCAGGAACCAGGCAAGCTTTGAAGGTTTTTCCAAGAAGATAGAATGCCAAAGAATGGAGGCCTTTGAACTCTGGTGCTGGAGAAGACTCCTGCGAGTCCCTTGGACTGCAAGGCCATCCAACCGGTCAGTCCTAGAGGAGATCAACCCTGACTGCTCTTTAAAAGGCCAGATTCTGAAGATGAAACTCAAATACTTTGACCACCTAATGAGAAGGGAGGACTCCCTGGAGAAGAGCCTAATTCTGGGAACGATGGAGGGCAAAAGAAGAGGAGGAGGTGGCTGGATGGAGTCACTGAAGCAGTCGACGTGAGCTTAAATGGACTCCAGAGGATGGTAGAGGAGAGGATGGTCTGGAGGAACGTTGTCCATGGGGTCGCGATGGATTGGACATGACTTCTCATCTAACAACAAGAAGAAGACAGATCCTTCAGAAGCTCAGGAGAAACAGCAAAGCACAGGGAGTTCGGGACTTACGACCGCAATGGAGCCCTAAATTGACGTTGCCAAGTGAGACAGCTGTCAGGTGAACTTTGCCCCATTTTATAACCTTTCTGGCCACCGTTGTTAAGTAAATCCTTGCGGTTGTTACATGAGTAATATGGTTGTTAAGCGAATCTAGCCTCCCCCATTGATTTTGCTTGTTAGAAGGTCGCCAAAGGGGATTGCGTGACCCCCCCCCCGGGACATTGTGACCGTCATAATTATGAGTCAGTGCTCAAAGGTCTGAATTTTGATCAGGGGATGCTGCAACGGTCGTAAGTGTGAAAAATGGCTGTAAGTCACTTTTTTCACTGCCGTTGTAACTTCAAATAGTCACTAAAGGAACCGTTGCAAATGTCAACTCGCAAAGCATCCCTGGCCTGTTCTCGAATTGCCACAGGCAACGGGGATGGGAAACTGATGAAGCAGCACGGCAGACAAAGACAGGAGCACATTCCAGACATATCTTTCTCAAGGCTGTCTCCCAGGGTTATCCACAGCGGCTGGAGGGAAGTAACCTCTACACAAAATTGCTCCATTGGCAAATGTGATTGATGACACACCCTGGGGGGAGGGGGGAAATGGGGTCATGATTGGGGCCGTAAATTACGTGGGGTCAGAGTTGGCTTCATTTGGGAACGTGCTGATATGAAGCTCTGTCAAGTATTTGCAAGCCATTGGCACATATATCATACAGACACTAGTGGAGGCAGAAAGTGTCCCCACCCCTATGTGGAGAGGAGGGGCTTACACTGAGTATAAAACCCCCTCTAACCTTTCCACCAAGCTTTCTCTTTTTACATTTGTTCTCCATGAGACATGATCTTTGATAGGGGTAGTCACACACGCTGTGTGCCCCCTATCCTAATGGATATTAAGACAGCCTTTGTATATAGTTAATATGTTTTGTTATATGAATAAATACATTTATCACATTTATTCATGCATCTGCCTTTGGACTCTTCTATGCTCCTGGGTGTTTCTACGATCCCAATTTCCACAGAATGGTAGCAGAGGGAATGGTAGCAGAACTCCACTCCAGGAGCTGTTGAAAAGGCGAGATGCCCTCCAAAATAACCTGTGAGAGAAGCTCCCCTGTTGTGACCAGAGGCCTTCAACGGAGGAGAACTTCACAGCAGCCCCTGAATCAACGATGGAAAACATTGAAGGGGGTTTCCATCCAGCTACACTCTGGCAGCCAGAGGCCACCCAGATGCAGCAAGAGATCCCAGGGGCCGAGCCAAGCGATGCTGGAGAAGGCTTCTTCAGCACTGACGAAGAGGGGGCAGAAGGACCAGATGAAAGCCTGGAAAGGCAAGTGGCTGAGATGTCAGAAGAGGAGTGCCGAGCAGCGCTCACACGATCCCAATTTCCACAAGCTCCTAATAAATAACTGGATTTCTTTTGAAGCTTGGCTCAAGGCTCATGATTTAATTAGGGCATCCGGAACCCTGACAGCAAGTCGAGATAAGTAAATAGGATATTTTCTATTGCAAATACCCCCAGAAATGGAAGAAAGGCATCCCCTGAACACGTTTAAATATATTAAGATAAAGATTGAATTAATAAAAAAAAACTTTATTTAATAAAGAGAAAAGGTGGTTTAACTCAAATCGTACTATTCTTTTGCTTGGGATTTAATATCTTTATTTCCCACCCACCCCCCTTGATGATGCTATATTTTGGATCCTGCCATTTTGATTTCTTTCCTGGTCTATCAGGATGATTGATAGCGTGACAGCTTCCAAAGGGCTTGGATTGTTAGCCAGTATGAACCTAGCTAGCGGGACTTATAAAACAGAATTTGCTCTTTTTTTACTGTTGTGTGCAAAGAACCGATTCCGGCTAATTTGGTAACCTGGGTTTTCATTCGGGGCAATCCCAGTTGAGGATGGTTTTGAAAGATGGGGTAACAAGCTACAGCTTACAGAAGATCGATGGACCAGTTTGAAGTCTCTGTTGGGCTAATCTACCCTAGCAGGTTAAAATATATAGATTTTTGGCTAAATTTAGCTAAAGGACAAGAGGAAAGCGTGCTCAATAATAACCAACCTTCTCCCCCCCAAAAAAGATCTTGTGAAATGTTAAAGCCTAATGCATTTATCCAAGCCATTATTAACCCAGCGGGCTGGCCTTTAAGATATCTCTCTGCTGTTTGGTGCAATTTATTATTCATTTTATTTTAGTTAGTAAACTTCCATGCAATGCATTCAGGTAGCTGATCTGCAAACCTACAGAAAACATGGAACAGTCTTGTTGCAAATGGCTTAGAAAGTGATATAAGTAGTTCTTGATTTACAGCCATTCGTTTAGCGACCTTTCGAAGTTACAAGGCACTGGAAAAAGTGACTTATGACCATTTTTCACACTTACGACCGTCGCAACAGCTGCACGGTCACGAGATTCAAATTCGGATGCTCGGCAACTGGCATGTACTTATGATGGTTGCAGTGTCTTGGGGGTGACGCCCTTCGGACAAGCCAAAGTCAAAGGGGAAGACAGAAATCACTTCACAATCGCGTTACTAAGTGAACGGCTGCCGGGATTCACTTAACAACCGTGGGGGAGAAAGGTCGTAAAATGGGGCGAAAACTCCCAGAACAAATGCCTCACTTAGCAAACAGCAATTTGGGACTCCTTTGTGGTCGTAAGCCGAGGACCACCTATAAATAGCCGCTTTTTGTTTGCAGAACGACTAAAATAGGAAAAGTCGTTCCTATTTTACGCACTTTCCATATTTATGCACTTTCCATCTTAGAAAGGCTCTAGAGATTCTGCCCCAGCTACAGATCCCAAAGAACACAGCACAACACAAACTCTGAACAAAACTTAGTTTACTCAAATAACGCAGTTTTAGCAAATGCCGGCTGTTAATAAGCGTTCTTAAGAAGCCTGCCACAATTCCACACATAAGATAGTCAGAGTCTTACTGGAGTTGGCAAAAAGCCCAGAAGCAAGATTGCAGAGAAATCCCAATGCGATGATTATTTATTTAATTTATTTTATTTTATTTCAAATTTATATACCGCACCTTCTCCCAAGGGACCCAGGGCGGTGTACAGCCAGATAAGCGAACTAAAGTTGTTTCCTGCAGCTTGTTGCAAGCTGCGTTCTTTCTTAAATAGGCTAAGGGAGTGGCCAATTAGCCCCAAGCCTTACTCTTGAGGAGACCTCCTCCTGAGGAGCCACTCCTGCCTTTTGGCAGCTCTGCACGCCCGTGCATCGAGAAGAGGCTACTCCTCTTCATCCTCTGCACTTAAAGGAGCTTCTGGAGGTTCTGAAGGCCCTGGCTGAATCCCCGCCTCTGGCACCACATCTTCTCCAGCCTCATTGTCCGACTCAAGTGCCAGCTGCACAGGCTGCTGGCGCAGCACCACACCAGGCTCCTCGCTGTCCGAATCAGCTACTAGCTGCACAGGCCGCGTACGGGCCACAACACTAGACCTCAGTGGTACCCATCCACGGTCTTCCACCCCTTCGAAGCAGGACACAACATTGGAGACCGCACAAAAGCCTCAAGACTTCCCATGGCCTATTTCTTTTCAACGTTGGCTCCGGTGTACGCACCTCGTAAATAAACCCGTCACATTTCTTTCTAAGAACCGACGGCAAAAAATAGCTTCTCGCACTCCTTACATAGCAGCGGCCTGAAACCAGAATCGGAATCAAAACACATGTGGGGTGCGGGGTGCGGGAAGGGGCATAGACAATTTTTACAACTTTCGTGCAAAAAATCGCACCCTCGCTGTTTTAATGGCTCTGAAATGAGCGCCCAGGGTGTTACTCTTGTCTGCGACGTGCTTCTGAAAAAAACCCAGTTACTAAAGATAAAAGCTATTCTAGTCGCCCCGCGCTGCAAACACGGAAGCCGGGGTGAAAATATTACATTGGCAGTCGAATGCGCTTTCCAAATATATAACTCAGAAGGAAAAGGGTGTTTTGGGGCTTTTTTTTTTTTTTTGAAAAATTAACATTCTTCATTTGTGCAAGCATGCTCCTATTTCTGTGGCACGCTATTTTTTTCCTGGGTGTGATTTGATTTCTTCCTCCCCACAACCCCCCCTTATCCTGCCTTCTTTTAAAATTAGTGCCCCTTTTTCGACACTCAGCGGATAGGGAAAGAAATACACCGTGTGGCCTGCCTTTTGCCAAATAATAATTTTTGGAATTACAAAGGGGACGGCACCTCGACCGTATGTTAGAAAGGTTTGGATGCAACTTGAAGGCACATTTCGAATTTGGAAAGTTTGCATCAAAGTTTGGGAGAGTTTTTGGTTAGATTAACAGAGTTGGGAGAAGGGACCTTGTAGGTCATCTAGTCCAACCCCAAGCAGGAGACCTTACACCATTTTTGACAGAGGGCAGTCCAGCTTCTTTTTTTTTGCAAGGATGTGAGATTTTCTATGCTTATTAATAAGAATAAGAGTAAAGATTCCGTGGCTGGAAGGGACCATTCCATGGCTTAGGACCTGGTTATCTACGGGACCGCCTGCTACCACCAATAGCCTCCCACCAGCCAGTACGCTCCCATAGAGAGGGGCTCCTCCGGGTGCCGTCGGCCAAACAATGTCGACTGGCGGCCCCCAGGAGGAGAGCCTTCTCTGTGGGGGCACCTATTATCTGGAACGAGCTCCCCCCGGAGATACGGAGGATCCCGGATCTGCGCACCTTCCGTCGCGCACTTAAGACTTTTTTATTTCATCAAGCTAGCCTGGCCTAAATCTTCTCCCCTTTTTAAATGTAAATTTTAATTTGTTTTTAAATTATGGGGTATTTTAAATTTGTCTCATCCAAATTATTTAATTTGTTTTTATTCTATTTTAAATTTTTGTATTTATGTGTTTTATCCTGTGGCTGTTCACCGCCCTGAGTCCTTCAGGAGTAGGGCGGTATAGAAATCCAATAAAAATCCAATAAAAACAAAAAAACAAAAATAAACATTAGAGGTCTTCTAGTCCAGCCCTGTGCTTAAGGCAGAAGACCAAATGCTATCTTAGTCAAATGGTTGTCCAATCTATTTTTGAAAACCTCCCACAACTCTGGGAGGCAAGCTGTCCCGCTGATCCTTTGTTCTCACTGTCAGAAAATTTCTAATATGTAATACATTATTTCTCATGCTTATTATTAGGACACTCTTCTAAAAATCGCTGTGCTTAGTGTTCCAAACAGCCATTGATATCCTCATCGTTATAACAGAGGTTAGCAATGAGTGTCTCCCGAATTAAAATTCTCTCATCTTGCAAATTAAAGAATGGAAGTGAGGAACGGGGGATGTGGGACGGGATGGGATTGGCCTCGTGGCTTTCTCTTCTCAGAGGGCTTTTAGTCAAATTGGAATTGGGTATGCCTTGTTTAATAAAAAAGGAGGATTAGGGGTGACATGATAGCAGTCTTCCAATATTTGAGGGGCTGCCACAAAGAAGAGGGGCTCAACAGTGGTGGGATTTAAGTAATTTAACAACCGGTTCTCTGCCCTAATGATTTCTTCCAACAACCAGTTTTCCAAACTGCTCAGGAAGTTAACAACTGGTTCTCCCGAAGTGGTGCGAACCGGCTGAATCCCTCCATTGGGGAATCAACCTATTCTCCAAAGCACCTGAAAGCAGGACAAGAAGCAATGGGTGGAAACTAATCAAGGAGAGAAGCAACCTAGAACTGAGGAGAAATTTCCTGACAGTGAAAAAAATTAAACAGTGGAACGGTTTGCCTCCAGAAGTTGTGGAGGTTTTTAAGAAGAGACTGTAGCATCATTTGTCTGAGATGGTATATAGCAGTGATGGCGAACCTTTTCGGCACCAAGTGTTCAAACTGGGATGTGCGTGCATGTAGTGTCAAGTTTCGAGGTCGTCTCAAATAAATTGCATTTCAAACAAAGTCTTTGAAGAAAAACTCCTATTTTTTAAGCACAACATTCTAAACCCGACTCCAATCGAAGCCAACACTGACTTCCAGCCCCAAAACCCTCCCTTTCCGTTCCTTACTCCCCTGCACTCATTGGCCATCTTCCAAGTCACTCTACCCCTAATCTACTGCTCCAGCTCAAAGGAATGTCCCCCCTCCCATCCCATCTCCTAGGGGATATTATCTCCAGGGAAAATAAGTAGGTGAAAAGTCAAACGTCCCTTTCCAGACGCCTTCGCTTCTCCTTCTTATGTCAGCACTAGAGTAAATGCAGGTTGAAGTGCTGACATGTAGAATAGAATAGAATAAAACTTTACTACGGTCATTGACCAGCAAAAGACATACAATAAATTAAAAATAATTCTGACATTAATCGTGAATAATAACATGGGGACTGGAGGCTAAAACATACGATGAATGGTTGCAGGAACTGGGCATGGCTGGTCTAGTGAAGATAAGGACCAGGGGAGACAGGATAGCAGTCTTCCAATATTTGAGGGGCTGCCACAAAGAGGAGGGGGGTCAAGCTATTTTCCAAAGCACCTGAAGGCCAGACAAGGAATAATGGATGGAAAGTGAACAAGGAGAGATTCAACCTAGAAATAAGGAGAAATTTTCTGACGGTGAGAAAAAAAAATCAACCAATGGAACAGAAGCGGCCTTCAGAAGTTGTGGGAGCTTCATCCCTGGAAGCTTTCAAGAAGAGATTGGACTGCTATTTGTCAGAAATGGTGTAGGGTCTCCTCCTTGGGCAGGGGTGGGGAAGAGGGTTAGATTAGATGACCTACAAGGTCATTTCTAACTCTGTAATCAACTCAAGAAAACGAGGTATTTCTTTGATGCCTTAGCAAGCTTGCAACCTTAGGGTCACGCGAGGTAAAACACAGAAGGCAAATGACTTTAGAGAAGATCGCTTAAGAGTTGAGGACTCGGCCTCATGTCCTTCTAAGGGTTTTGATGTAACCCATCCTCCGGAGCTGGTTACTTTTCATCCTTAGACCATAAAGAGCCACCTCAGAGAGATCTTACGCCTTTCCACTTTCTAGATAGCATTCTTCCTCTTCTCCTACGTGTGATCCAGTCTCATCAAGGATGTGGTTGATGATATGGCCAAGGGTTTGGCTTGGCTTGGCTCTTACTGGTTGGTGGGATTAGGACAAACCAGACATCTATACAGCCACTGGCCAGCACAATGCCAGAGGAGAACTTTCTAATCTAAAGAGTTGGGACTCTAGAAAGAGTGCAGAGAAGAGCAACCAAGAAGATTAGGGGATTGGAGACTAAAACATATGAAGAACGGTTGCAGGAACTGGGTAGGTCTAGCTTAATGAAAAGAAGGACTAGGGGAGACTTGATAGCAGTGTTCCAATATCTCAGGGGCTGCCCCAAAGAAGAGGAAGTCAAGCTATTCTCCAAAGCACCTGAGGGTAGGAGAAGAAGCAATGGGTGGAAACTAATCAAGGAGAGAAGCAACTTAGAACTAAGGAGAAATTTCTTGAATGTTAGAACAATGAATCAGTGAAACAACTTGCCTCCAGAAGTTGTGAATGCTCCAACACTGGAAATTTTTAAAAAGAGGTTGGATAACCATTTGTCTGAAGTGGTGTAGGGTTTCCTGCCTAAGCAGGGGGTTGGACTAGCAGACCTCCCAAGGTCCCTTCCAACTCTGTTATTCTATTCTAAAGTACTAAAACACAGATTCCTTTAACACGGAGATATAGCAGCTTTTGTGGATGTGATTCCTGCCTTGTAGGGAAGGTCCATTTAAACTGAAAAAAAGAGAATTGAATTCTACTACTTGGTGTTGAGGGTATTATAGGTTCTACTCGGCTTCTACCAACAAGGGGAGTGGAGTAGGCCTTAACAGAACGTAACAGAGTAACAAAGTTGGAAGGAAACTGGGAGGTCTCCTAGTCCAACCCCCTGTTCAAGCAGAAAACCCTTCAGACAGATGGTTGTCCTATCTCTTCTTAAACTCTTCCAATCCCTTTGCATCCAGATATCCACTTCTCAAGGCTGTACTCTTAGGGTTTAATTAGAAGATGGTGGTACCATTTTGTCTACTCTCTGACTACTGGGAGGGAGGTCCTCCTAGCCATGGCCTCTACCTTCCAACTTGGCCTTCTTGTCAAGGATGACGCTCTCTCATTGATGGTGTTGACGCCTCTGGCTTCAATTCCCTTCCTTCCTTCAAGCCCAAATAGTCCTCCCAGTGGACTATTTTGGGATGTGGATCGAGTGCTCTTTTCAGGACAACAATTTTGAACCCTCGTCAGAAATCACCCACAGTTTGACAGGTGGCTGAAACCCATGACTGAAGCAGATTTAACAGATTTTAACTTTAACAGATTAAAAGAGTTGGAAGGGACATTATAGGCCATCTAATCCGACCCCCCACTCAAGAAGGAGACCCTACACCACTGCTGACAATCTTTTCCAATCTTTTCTTGAAGCCTCCGGTGATGAAGCTCCCACAACCTCCGAAGGCAACTTCTGTTCCGTTGGTTGATTGCTTTCCCTTTCTCTTTATTTCTAGGTTGAATCTCTCCTTGACCAGTTTCCATCCATTGTTCCTTGTCTGACCTTCGGGTGCTTTGGAGAGTAGCTTGACCCCCTTCCTCCTCTCTGTGGCAGCCCCTCAAATATTGGAAGACTGCTATCATTGTCTCCTCTGGGCCTTCTCTTCACTACACGAGCCATGCCAAGTTCCTGCAACCGTTCATTGTATGTTTTAGCCTCCAGTCCCTTCATCATCCTGGTTGCTCTTCTCTGCACTCTTTCTAGAGTCTCCACGTCTTTTTTATGGCGTGGTGACCAAAACTGGATGCAGTACTCTAGGTGTGGTTTTACTAAGGCTTTGTAGAGTGGTATTAGTACCTCCCTTGATCTTGATTGTATCCCTCTCTTAATGCAGTTTAGGATTGCGTTGGCTTTTTTAGCTGCCGCTGCACACGGCTGGCTCATATTTAGCTGGTTGTCCACCAAGACTCCGAGATCCCTCTCACAGTCACTACCACTAAGCCTGGTTTCCCCCAGTTTATATGTGCACTTTTGGGATTTTCTTACCTAAATGCAGGACTTTACTTTTCTCTGTCTACACGTGCCCATCCTCTCCCACGACCCCATGTGAAGGAGGAGAGGGGCGCCTGGCGGTTTCCCCTGAAGTGGTGTGTAATGCTTGTTAAGAAGAAGGAAAGCAAAACCAGAGGCATCACCCACCCACCCCTTCCCTTATCTCGTTCCTCGTGCTCCAGGTCCTTGCTGGAGAGGCAGAATAAGCAGGGACAACAACAGAATTTTTCAGGTTTTTTTTTTCTGGCAGACTTTTTTTATTTTTAATTTTTGCCAACTCATAGGCTAAAGGAAATTCCCTTTAAGACACGAAGCTAGCTGAGGTCTCTGCCCTGGTCTGAATAAAAGACATGGTGGGAATTCAGATGATTTATTATACATTCAAAGCTACGTTAGAGGGGACCTACATTTAGAGCAGTGTTTCTCAACCTTGGAAGCTTGAAGATGGGTGGACTTCAACTCCCAGAATCCCCCAGCCACCCATCTTCAAGCTTCCAAGGTTGAGAAACACTGATTTAGAGCCTTAACCGTAGTTCCATGAGACGGGCTGGCTCGAGGGATTGTCCGAATGCAATATGGTTGAAGATGAATTCGAATCTGAGTTTCTCCAGTTTCTCCTAGGCCAACCCACGAATCATCACAGTATGGCATACTCGCTCCATTTTTCTTCTAAACAAACCTAAGATTCAAGTCAGATCACTTGGGAGACGAGAGAACCATCCTAGAACTTAAGGAGACATCTCCCAACATTTGAGAACGATCGATCAGTGGGAACGTCTTGCCTCCAGAAGTTGTTGGGGGTTCCAAACACTGGAGATCTTCAAGAGGCATAGGGTCTCCTGCATGAGTAGGGGGTTGGACTAGAAGATCTCCAAGGTCCCTTCCAACTCTCTTATTCCGGTGCTACTTTGAGCGTTTTTCTAGTGTTTTTGGAGTTCCTTCTCAAGCATTGGCTGAAAAGACATATATATATATATATATATATTTTCCTGCCTCCTTAGTTATAGGCCCACATGGCTTCTATCTACCTATCTCACCAGCGAGGACTTTTGAGCTCCCATTTCTCACTTACCTTTCACTGCACAGATTTCCTCGGGGGCCCCCTCCTTCCTTGAAGTCCCAATCCAGAAGAGATCCCGAGCTCTTTCTTCACGTCCCATAAGTCCCGGGCTTCAGCTCTGCCCTTCGGGCAGGTCATCCACGGCTCCGTTAGAAACATCAGGAGGACCCAAATCTTCCCAAAGCAGCAGAAGAATGGAGACGTCAGGGGGGGGAGGAGGGTGTCAGGAAAAAGAAAATTAAATCAACAGCATTTCCCCCCCCCCAAGTTTTCCCTCCCTGAAATGGATTTTTTAAAAAAGCAGCTGTCGATATAGTTGGTTTGAAAAAAACAACAACAATAATAAAAAAAGATAAGATCCAAGAGAATTCCAGTGTCAGGAAGGTTTTAATGTCAAACTCCTTGCTGTATCCTGTTGGGCTCTGGTTGAGAAGACGCCAAAGGAGCTCCCAGCAGAGACAGACAAAACTCTCCTTTCAGGATTCCACTTTAATCGTGGTTGGACATCTCAGCTGTTTCTCTGTCACCCAGCAGCGGTGTTCGGCTTCTCCATGCTCCAGAGTTATGGCCACTTTCTTCTCCTCTTGCTGTTGTTGGCGATTGAGGCTGTTGCAAGAAGAGAGAGAGAGACCGAGACCGGGAGAGAGGCTGTATTTTAATGCCGATCGCTTTTTTCCCTGCTAAGCCTCTTGATGGAGCAGGCAACCAGTGTGAGCAAAAGCTTCTCCGGAAAACCTTCACTCCCTCCTACCGCTTATGTGCGAGCATAGCAGCTTCTCCCAAGATCTTTGAGCCCCCTCAAAGTCAAGACAGCTTCCTTCTTCAAGGCAACTCTGGGAAACTTGTGGAATTGAGTCTGTCATCTGCACCTCTATAACTGTCTGGTTTGGTTCTGCAACCCAACAAGACAGACACAGACTTCAGAGGATAGTTAGAACTGCAGAAAAAAACGATGGCTACCAACCTGCCTTCTATTGAGGACCTGTATACTGCACGAGTCAAAAAGAGGGCTGTGAAAATATCTACAGATCCCTCGCATCCTGGACATAAACTGTTTCAACTCCTACCCTCAAAACGACACTATGGAGCACTGCACACCAGAACAACTAGACACAAGGACAGTTTTTTCCCGAATGCCATCACTCTACTTAACAACTAATTCCCTCAACACTGTCAAATAATTTACTAAGTCTGCACTACTATTAATCTTCTCATCGTTCCTATCACCCATCTCCTCCCACTTATGACTGTATGACTGTAACCTTGTTGCTTGTATCCTTATGATTTATATTGATATATATATATTTTAAATTTGATTTATATGCCGCCCTTCTCCGGAGACTCAGGGCGGCTTACAATGCGCTAAGCAATAGCCTTCATTCTTTTGTATATTTATACAAAGTCAGCTTATTGCCCTCACAAACTGGGTCCTCAATTTACCTACCTTAGAAAGGATGGAAGGCTGAGTCAACCTTGAGCCTTGGCGAGATTCGAACCTGCAGTAATTGCAGGCATCTGGTCTTAATAACCAGTTTAATAACAGGGTGCCTTAGACCACTGTACTACCAAGGCTCTTGATATTGATATATTGATACGATTTGACTGTTTATTTGTACCCTATGACTATCATTAAGTGTTGTACCTTATGATTCTTGATGAACGTATCTTGTCTTTTATGTACACTGAGAGCGTATGCACCAAAGACAAATTCCTTGTGTGTCCAATCACACTTGGCCAATAAAGAATTCTCCTCTCCTCTCCTCTCCTCTCCTCTCCTCTCCTCTCCTCTCCTCTCCTCTCCCCTCCCCTCTCCCCTCCCCTCTCCTCTCTACCCTATGACTATCATTAAGTGTTGTACCTTATGATTCTTGATGAACGTATCTTTTCTTTTATGTACACTGAGAGCGTATGCACCAAAGACAAATTCCTTGTGTATCCAATCACACTTGCCCAATAAAAAAAAAATCTATCTAAAGGTGCCCATATTGGAGTTTTTTAAACTTCTCCGTCTACCCTTCCATCGGGAGCTTTGCTTCCAGTTCTTTCCCACGCTCCAATCCCAGCTTAGCTTTTTCCAGTAGTCAGGTTTTTGCAAGATATGTTTTATTTTGTCTCGATTTGGGAGACCCCGGTGTACCCCTCTCTCAGTTATGAAAACGCCTGGCCGTGGGTTCCTTTTGAATTCTATTCTGAAGGTGCCAATGATCTCTGCCTTTTACATCCTGGGAGATCAACTGGTGGTGGCTATGTGGTTTTGTTCAGCTACAGAGTTCTATTTTTGTTAACGTGTGCCGTCTTCTAAGAATTACTGCTGAAAACAGAATGCCCAGAGAGGAGGAACAGAGAGGAGCTGTGTGACTTGAGCATTTTTCGGCGGGGGAAAAATTAATTAAATCAAGACTTTCTTATTTCATCAAGCTGGCCTGACCTAAGTCTTTCCCCTTTTTAAATGGAAATTTTAAATTTGGTTTTAAATTATTGGGGTTTTAAATTTGTTCAGCCAAGTTATTTAATTCATTTTAGTTTATTTTAAATTTTGTATCTATATGTTTTATTCTATGGCTGTTCACCGCCCTGAGTCCTTCGGGAGTAGGGCGGTATACAAATTCAATAAAATAAAATAAAAATAAATAAATAAAATAAATTAAGCCCCATTGTGCTGTTAAAGCTGAGCTTGGCTGACCAATGAATTCCTTCAGAGGTCCTGAAATGTTATGTATTTCTATTGGTCTCCCCAAAATGTTTTAGAGAGGCCTCATTTGATCCCAGGATGGTAAAATAAAGGTGGAGGCACCTGTTAAGTACTGTTACAATCTGGACAGGTAGAAAATACAGGTAGGATACTACGCTCAACTCTGCTTTCTGCTGTAAAAAAAAATAATCAAATTTGCATCCTCTGATTCTTTGAAGAAATGGATAGCTTTTTATGGGGAATTTATAGCTGGTTTATTTGTCCACTGAGAAGTTTATTTGCCCGTTGGTCAAAGCATTCAAATAAAGCTTTTGATGTGTGAAATTCATCCATTGTTAAAACATTTTTTTTTTAAAAAAAAATCAAGTTTCTAGCCCTCCTGGTTTATTTTCCCAAAGGCAGCCTGTCTGGTGGTATGTTCCCGCAGCTGGTGGCTTTTCCCTTAAGAGCTGATCTTTGAAAAGAAGTTCATTTGAAAAAATGCCAGATTTGGGATTACTAGCATTGATTGTCAGGTGACCAACAGATTGTCAGAAGCAGGAGAGAGAGAGAGAGAGAGGAGGGGAAATAAATAAATAAATTAAATAAATAAATAACAGCTCCGAGCAGCAACAGCCACAAAATGCCAATTATAGTCAATTACGGCTACAAAGCGTCAATTACTGTCAATTACAGATTTCAAAGGCCAAGGGAGAAGGAATCGATTTTCCTCCTTCGCTCAAGAGAGCAGGAGAGACAATGCCAAGGCATTTTTTAAAACTTTTTTTTTTTTTTGGCACAAAAACCGTCTCCAAAATGATTTGTTTCCCCAGGACTCTTGGCCTGACTCTGGGAATGGCTTGCCTTGGTCCTTCTTCATCCTGCAGTGGGTGGGTCCTCCAGGTAAAACTAGGAGAACTAAATGCAGCACCAAATTCGAACCCAGGACCGACCTCAAGTTTGTCTTCGAAACTGTTTGAATGAGCGGAAGGGAGCGAAGAGCAAGGTGATGCCAAAGTCCTTTTCTCTAAACATTAACCAAACCGGGCTTAATACCACTCTACAAAGCCTTAGTAAAACCACACCTAGAGTACTGCATCCAGTTTTGGTCACCACACCATAAAAAAGATGTTGAGACTCTAGAAAGAGTGCAGAGAAGAGCAACCAGGATGATGAGGGGTCTGGAGGCTAAAACATACAAAGAACGGTTGCAGGAACTGGGTATGGCTAGTTTAGTGAAGAGAAGAACGAGACAGGATAGCAGTCTTCCAATATTTGAGGGGCTGCCACAGAGAGGAGGGGGTCAACTTGTTTTCCAAAGCACCTTTGAAGGCCAGACAAGGAATAATGGATGGAAACTGATCGAGGAGAGATTCAACCTGGAAATAAGGAGAAATTTTCTGATGGGGAGAACAATTAACTCATGGAACAGAAGTTGCCTTCAGAAGTTGTGGGGGCTTCTTCACTGGAAGCTTTCAAGAAGAGAGCGGACTGCCATCTGTCAGAAATGGTGTAGGGTCTCCTGCTTGGGTGGGGTAGGGGGTTGGACTGGATGATCTCCAAGGTCCCTTCTTCCAACTCTGTTAAAATCTGTTAAAGAAACATCTAACTAAATGAACATTGCACACATCAAGGGAGTCGTGTTTGTGGCCAAAACCTCGCCAAGGGTGCTGTCGTGCTGCCGAACAGCAGAAAACTAGACGATATTTGAGTCCAAAAAGTCCATTTGAGGCCATCCAAGTCTGGCCTGACATGGTCTATCCAAAATGCCTGGACACAGATGCAAGATTTTTCTTTCGCTGAGCAAGACTACCATAGTTTCCTGCCAAAGCCGATGAATACCAGCTGAGGCCCAACTGAGTCTTCTCTACAATTGTCAAATATTTTTCATGGAGGGAATTCTTGCTGGAGGAAGCTTCTTGGTGCGGATTCCATTGTGTGATCCAAAGCAATCGGCCCACCAAAGTTGGACCATAAGGAAGGCTGAGCGCCAAAGAATGGAGGTCTTCGAACTCTGGTGCTGGAGAAGACTCCTGCAAGTCCCTTGGACTGCAAGGCAATCAAACCGGTCAGTCCTAGAGGAGATCAACCCTGACTGCTCTTTAGAAGGCCAAATCCTGAAGAGGAAACTCAAATACTTTGGCCACCTAATGAGAAGGAAGGACTCACTGGAGAAGAGACTAAGGCTGGGAACGATGGAGGGCAAAAGAAGAAGGGGACGGTAGAGAACGAGGTGGCTGGATGGAGTCACCGAAGCAGTCGGCGTGAGCTTAAATGGACTCCGGCGGATGGTAGAGGACAGGAAGTCCTGGAGGAACGTTGTCCATGGGGTCGTAATGGGTCGGACACGACTTCACAACTAACAATAACAATTAATCCACATTAATAAACCCAAGATTAAAAACATTGAGGGAAGTGGATACTGAAAGAGGAGAATATTTGAACGGTGGGGTCCTTAGTGCTCTGAACACCACAGCTTTGCTCTTGAGCACTGATGGTGTTGCCTAGTACGGTAGTGGAAAGTCTGCAAGAAGACAACCAATCCTCAGGAAGTGGATACATTAGGAAATATAAAGTTCAGATGATGTTAGATCCGTGCAACCTCTTTGAGGTGGAATGTCCATCGCTTAGAAAAGCAGAAGTGGAAGGAGCAAAGTTGCTTTCGTCCCTCTGGGTTCTTACCATTAATTTTGTCAAGGTTGAATCTCCCAACTTAGAGAAGTAAGAAAAGGAGCTGTCCAGCTCCACTGCTAGAATCATTGTGCATTATTTCGTTTTGGTAAAGTGAAATTTTGCTCCACCAACTTCCGAGTGGAAGCTGAGATGGTCTCTTTCTGGATGAATTGCCCTCATTTCATCTTGGAACATCTGAGGAGAACCTCTACTGGAATCTATGTTGTTTTTCTGGAGTCTCCTTCCCAAACCAGGCCTAGAGATGGCATGGTCATTGATCCTTGGATCTCAAGGTCATTTTAGAAGATCTGTATATGCCTGGGGGTGGTGGGGTTGAAGATGGGAGTTGCTATTTGAGGTTCATTGAAGTTCTTGATTTCCACTATTTTTCCAAAAATAATGACCTTAAAAGTAGGAGTGGGTCTCCAACCTTGGCAATTTTTTTTTTTAAATTTGATTTATATGCCGCCCTTCTCCGGAGACTCAGGGCGGCTTACAATGCGTTAAGCAATAGCCTTCATACTTTTGTATATTTTATACAAAGTCAGCTTATTGCCCCCACAAACCGGGTCCTCATTTCACCTACCTTAGAAAGGATGGAAGGCTGAGTCAACCTTGAGCCTTGGAGAGATTTGAACCAGCAGTAATTGCAGGCAGCTGTGTTAATAACAGGGTGCTTAGACCACTGTACCATCAAGGCTCTTACAATTCTACAACTTGTGGACTTCAACTCCCAGAATTCCTCATGGCTAGCTGAGGAATTCTGGGAGTTGAAGTCCACAAGTCGTAAAGTAGCCAAGGTTAGAGAACCCTGCTGTGTAGGTAGTAATTCTTGCTTGTGCCAAGGCAAATGAGGAGGTTCTTGAATTGTCCAGCTGATTAGAAGGAGGCAGAATGTAAAAAGGAGGTGTTCCCTGAAATATTGGCACCAAGGAATAAATCTTTCTAGATTGTCAGGGGCTGATGAAAATTTAATTAGGTGAGCTATTGAATTTACGGTTTGGGAATGTCACTATTTCCCACTAACAGTACTTAAAGCCGTACTTTAAGATGTAACATATACATTGTGTACTGTGGTTTTATTGCCTAAGATCGTCTCATGTGTTCTTCAAGCCAGCACTTTGCCTTAGTGTAACTTTATAAATCTAACTTCTAACAAAATGAGCATTGCACATCAAGGCACTTGGGTCTGTGGCCAAAGCCATGCCCAGGGTGCCGTTGGGCTGACAAACAGCAGAAATCCAGACAATATTAGAGCATGAAGAGCCCATCTGGGAGCCATTTCTGTCTGGCCTAACGGGGTCTATCTAAAATGACTGGCTAGAAGGATGTAGGGTTTTTTTTTTCTCCTCAGAACTAAAGATAATGTTGGAAAGCTGAAATTCATTTTGAAAAATGGCTGTGCGGGAGGAGGAGGAGGAAGAAGAGGAGGAGAAGGAGAAGGAGAAGGAGAAGGAGAAGGAGAACAGGTGGAGGAGGAGGGAAAGGGGAAGAGGAAGGGGAGAAGGAAATGGAGAAAGAGAAAGAGAAAGAGAAAGAGAAAGAGAAAGAGAAAGAGAAAGAGAAAGAGAAAGAGAAAGAGAAAGAGAAAGAGAAAGAGAAGAGGAGGAGGAGGAGGAGAAAGAAGAAGAGGAGGAGGTGGAGAGGAGGGAAAGAGGAAGAGGAGGAGGAAGAAGAAGAGGAGGAGGAAGAAGAGGAGGAGAAGGAGAAGGAGAAGAAAAGGAGAAGGAGAACAGGAGGAGGAGGGAAAGGGGAAGAGGAAGGGGAGAAGGAAATGGAGATGGAGAAGAGAAAGAGAAAGAGAAGAGGAGGAGGAGGAGGAGAAAGAAGAAGAGGAGGAGGTGGAGAGGAGTGAAAGAGGAAGAGGAGGAGGAAGAAGAAGAGGAGGAGGAAGAAGAGGAGGAGAAGGAGAAGAAAAGGAGAAGGAGAACAGGAGGAGGAGGGAAAGGGGAAGAGGAAGGGGAGAAGGAAATGGAGAAGAGAAAGAGAAAGAGAAAGAGAAGAGAAAGAGAAAGAGAAAGAAAAGAGGAGGCGGAGGAGGAGAAAGAAGAAGAGGAGGAGGTGGAGAGGAGGGAAAGAGGAAGAGGAGGAGGAAGAAGAAGAGGAGGAGGAGGAGGAGGAAGAAGAAGAGGAGGAGGGAAAGAGGAAGAGGAAGAGAAAAAGGAGACAGAGAAGGAGACGGAGAAGGAGAAGAGAAGGAGGTGGAGGTGGAGGTGGAGCCAAGAAAGACATCCATGGACAGATTTTAGAACCATGCTGGTGACCCCAGAAACATAAATTCAAGTGGCTTCTTGAACTGAACCATGGAGGATTAAAAAAAAAAAAAAAAAGACCAGAGCAAGATTCCCACAAGGATCCAGAAACCGACTGATCACCCTAAAGCCCCTGCCAGAATCGTTTTAAAAAAAAAAAAAAGCCACAGAGACAACAGATGATCTCCAGTTGAAATCCTTCCCAGGCTGAGCCAACCTCATCAAATCATCCAGCTCACTCGGGGTCAGCTGGGTTACCGGCGAGACGTAAATACTTTATGTAACTGGGTCCGGCAGTCATAATAATAGCCCATCTTGCTCCCCAGGGGAGTTTGAGCGGTCCTCAGCGAGAGCCAGAGAAACGTGATGGTGTAAGGGACGAAAATCTCCAAAAAAATCTCAAGGGTTTGGAGAGCCAACCTGACAGGAATTCCAGAACAGACGAAGCAACTTCAAGATTTATCGCTAATATCTGAGAGGGTGAGAGAAGATTCTGGAATTCAGCTATGAAGAAAGATCTGGATTTAGCCCACTTGAAGGCGTCCCTGATGGAGAAGAAGAAACACAAGGAACTCGTTCTGTTCCTACAGCCTTGTTGGGTGTTTGCTCCTTAGCTTAACTCTCTGGGGAAATGTTTCGTTTATAGCCCCTGTCCCCAACGCTGTGAGAACTAACTCACAGGAAGAAACTTGGTTTGTTAATAGGATCTATGTCTATGAGCTTCATTCTGAGGTCACTTAGGATTTCGTTGAACCGTGCCTGTCAATGTCTTCGTACAAGATCTCCCCTTTTCTATTTGTGATGCTGACAACATGGGTGTTGTGGTCCACCAGCAGCCTGAGGAGCTGGCAGCGGAGTCAGACAGTGAGGAGGCTGGGGAGGACAATGGACCAGTCCTGGAGTCTGGGGAAGGCCCGGATGAGGGCTCTGCGTCGGAGGCAGAGATGGGGCCAGGGCCATCGGGGAGTGATGCGCGGACTCCGGACCAGTGGTAGGTGGCCCCCGGTTCGCAACAGTTCTATAGAATGTTCTATATCACACAGCTGGGTTTCATGCCTAGGGTGGGACTAGAATTCCCAGTCTCCTGGTTTCTAGGCCAGCATCTTCACCACTACACCTGAGTGAAAAGTGAATGGGGCACCTTTTTAAGCCCTCAAGGGCTAGAAAATTTGCTTCTCTTAGGAATGGCACCTATTTGCATACCTCCAGACAATGGTAAACACACACACACACACACACACACACACACACAAACACAGACACACAACACACAGCTCCTCTTCCTCTCTCCAAAAGGACAGGAAACTAAGCAATTGCCACCACATTCTTCTGAGTCCACACCCTCCTTCCATTTTAGAGACTTACATAAAAGCAACTTTGGCAAGTACAAGTTGTGTCCCATTTTTGGGAGTTGGACTTTCCCGTGCAGTCCAGCAGAAGGAGACAGGTGTTGTTGGCCACCCTCTAGGCAAGCGGTGTGGTCTGGTAAGCGGAGAATTTTCTCCCTGCCTGTTTCCAAGCATAAATATATAATGCTGGCAAAGTCCAGCGTTTCATTGCCAGCTGACCATCGGAAAAAGCCAGCAGGGCTCTGTCCAGGACATACATTGTGTCCAGAACTGTTGATCTCCTCTGAGAGAGCTTTATTTCTGTCCCAGGGAGGATCTCAAGGAACCTAGACAGCTGCTTCGAAAGGAGTTGACGGACCATAGAAAGATGACTTAAAGGGAAGAGGAAAGTCATCAGCTAAGAACAGGGAGGACAACCCTCTTCGTGAGTGTTGGAAGTTCAAGGAGGAAAAAGTCTTCCTTTTTAGTTCTAGGGTTGTAAAGGAAGGGAAGATATTCAAAAGAAAGGCAGACATTTTCTTCTGGGTTAGCTACGATGAGCAGTTGAGGAAAGGGAAGGGAAGGGAAGGAGGAAGGAAGGAAAGAAGGAAGGAAGGAAAAGGGAAGAAGGAAGGAAGGAGAAGGGAAGAAGGAAAGAAGGAAGGATAAAGGGTGAAGGAGAAGGAATGAAGGAGGAAAGGGGAAGGGAAGGAAAGAAAAGAAAAGGAGGAAGTGAAGTGAGGAAGGAAGAATGGAAGGAAGGAAGGAAAAGGGAAGAAGGAAGGAAGGAGAAGGGAAGAAGGAAGCAAGGAAGGATGAAGGAAAAGGAAGGATGGAGGATAGGGGAAGGGAAGAGAAGGAAGTGAGGAAGTAAGGAAAGAAAGAAGGAAGGAAGGAAAGAAGGAAGGGATCAAAACAGAACGTTGGTTTGCTTGAGGCTTCCCAAGACTCTCATCTCCATCTGAGATGATGCAGGATAGGGGCCTTGATACTTTGGGTGACCACAGGAAAACTCCATCAACATCACCCCGTAGGTCTGAGGGCAGAGCTGCTTCTAAAGTTGAGTCTTCTGGTTCTTCTCCAATGCTTTAACTGAAGAAACGTTCTAGGTCCCCAACGCAAGAGAGTCAACACCAGGACCACTGTTGCCACATCTAGACCACTGAACCTGATTGTTTTTTTCTAACCCATATCGGTCCTTTTCTGCTTTTAAGGGCGTCTGAGCAGCTGACCGTCTTTTCGGACCTCAAGCCGTTCCACGCCTTTGGGAGGTCTCCTTTGGCTCCATCCACAGCTCGCCTCCCTCTTCTCCACTTTGGCTGAGTCCCACAGAAAGGAGAGAGAGGGTGAGGTTGCTTCTTTGCTTTTCCTTCTTAGGAGTTCATTTTGTGTCTCTCTCCTGCAGGATGCCAATTACTATTGAAGATCTCTCGTTGATGAACTTACAAGCCACTTGACCTGCTGCTGAGCCATTAGCGACAAAAGAGTCAGAAAGAGAAACTTCCCCCCCCCCCCAAAAAACTCTTCGCTTCAAGCATATTACTCAGGCCCTTTAGGAGCCACCCGGGGAGTTAAAAGTATTTGTCCTCTGCAGGACAATATTCGTTTCCTTTGGCCCTTCTTTCTCTCTTCCACTCCTTTTATTGCCACTCCAAGTCAAGATCATTTTTATTCATCAAGCATCTTCTAAAATGGATCCCAGAGAGCAGGCGGTAAGGGGGTGAGGGGGAAAGGATAGGATGAAATCAAACAAAGTTTGTCTAACTCAGAGTTTTTTTTTCCATCTCAAGTAACTTGAATTCCTTGTCAGACCTAGAAGCCATACTTTTACATTTGGCCCTTCAGGCCTGCCACATTTTCTACTGTGGGAAAATGGGAGGGGGGGATTGCATGGGTGATATGTAGTCAAAATAACATTTCTTTCTCGGAGAGTCAAGGTCACCTTGTCCTGGCACCTGGAGTCGGATGACTGGAAGGTGCCTCCAGTTTGGACAGTGGATGATTGGACCATGTGATGGACATGAAGGTGCTGGGCGGGGCCTTGAACTTTCACTTGGGTGGGGAAAACCTGGAAACTTTCAGATTCGGGTTTTCCCAGGTGTTCCCAGCCAGGAGTGGGATTTGGGGGTTCTCCGAACTGCACAGAATCTTAGCTAGAGGTTCTCCCGAACCCCTGTGAACCCCCAGCAGCCCCACCCCTGAGTGTGCCACCATATTCCAGAAGAATTTGCTGCCCCAAAAATAAATTCAAGATGTCAGGATGATA
>NW_027256896.1:17918504-17993504 GCF_029215685.1 Pituophis catenifer annectens | reverse complement strand
AAAGTGGAGCGAAATTCACTTAACAAACGTCTCACTTAGCAACAGAGATTGGAGGCTCAATTGCGGTCATTAATCAAGGACAACCTGTATAGGTTTCTTTTTTCCCCCTCCGGCTGTTTTCCTTGTCGCTTTCGCCTCCTTTTCCTGCCATCCTCTGCTAAAACTGAATCCGAGCGATGCCAATTTGTCACTCTCTGCCCTCTGCCACCTGGGCAACGAAACAGACAGGATCCCACTTGTTGGGGATCCAGAGTGAGGGCCTTGTTATGTTTAGCATTCAACTAATGTTATTTTTAGCATTTTCTCTCCCTCCCTCCCTCCCTCTCTCTCTCTCTCTCTCTGATGCCAGTGGCATGCCCTTAATAAATTTCATTTAATCCGCACCCTAAAGGAGAGCAGCTAGCAAATGAAATCTCTTAAAATTCCAGCTTTGGTTTTAACTGGGCCATTTGGAGCTCGGCTATACGGGTACTCCTCGACTTACAACAGCTCGTTTAGTGACCGAAGTCACAACGGCGTTGAAAAAAAAGGGACTTACGACCGGTTTTCACCAGAGGTGGTATTCAGCCGGTTTGGTGGATTCACCCACCTGCCCTGGCATTATGTTGCCTTATTTAGCCACGTTTTCTTAAGCCGCGTGAGAGCAAAGTGCGTGCACAGAAGGCACATGCTCACTTTTTCGGTGCGCGGCGAACCGGTGGTAAAGTTATGTCAAACCCATCTCTGCTTTTCACCCTTACGACCTTCACCTGCCTCCCTATGGTCCCCATTAACATTCGGACCCTGGACAACCAGTTCATATTTATGATGGTTGCCGTGTCTCCCGGGGGGGGTCATGCAATCCCCCTTTTGCGACCCCCCCCCCTGACCAGCCAAGTCCATAGGGAAGCCAGATTCATTTAACGACCGTGTTACTTAACCACGGCAGGGATTCGCTGAACAAATGCAGCAAGAAAAGTCGTAAAATGAGGCAGGGCTCACTTCCCTGATTTTTTTTCACTTAGAGACATAAATTCTGGGCTCAGTTGTTCAAAAGAGCCTTGATAGTACAGTGGTTTAAGGCACCCTGTTATTAAGACCAGATGCCTGCAATTACTGCAGGTTCGAATCTCGTCAAGGCTCAAGGTTGACTCAGCCTTCCATCCTTTCTAAGGTAGGTAAATTGAGGACCCAGATTGTGGGGGCAATAAGCTGACTTTGTATAAATATACAAAAGGATGAAGGCTATTGCTGAGCACATTGTAAGCCGCCCTGAGTCTCCGGAGAAGGGCGGCATATAAATCAAATTAAAAAAATAATAATAATAATCGTTCAAAAGTGCCAGCCAGCTTCCAATACAATCCACCTGCCCATTTTTCTCTGCTCCGTTACGTCAGGAAACGAAAACATGTGTTCTCCCGCTCCGAGAATCACAGGACATCTTGGCGGACTCCTCTCTGCTTCTCTGTGTCATGTGACCTTCTCAAAATTACATGAGCAATTAAGTCATAATTAGCCTCTTTCACCAAAAAAAAAAAAAAAAAAGTCATCTGAGGCAAGGCTGAAGCAGCCCCGTAGCTCGGCATAGATGTTCAGCATTTAAGTTGGAGAAAATTAATCACGGTGCTGATTTATTGAACAGATGACTCCTGCTCCAAAATTTAAGGTGGGAACGGAAGGTGACACTCGCTGGAAGATCTGGCACAGAAGATACCGCTGGCAATCATAGCAAAGCATTTCCTGCAAACTAATCGTGAAGATCCAGAAAGTTCAGGAGATGTTCTTCTGGATCCAAGCAATCCAAATTCTATTCTAGGCGACTCTTTGAAATCTTCTAGAGTAGACCGTCTCCTAAAGAAAACTTTTAAATCGATCGGCGGCAACCGTTTTAAAAACCCATCTTTACCAGCTGAGCAAGTGATAAAAATGTAAACCAAGATGAAAGGAAATTCCAGGAACTGGACTTTTAAAAAATCTTGATCTAATCTTTAATTCGTTTTAAATCATTCCTCCTCCTCCTCTTCTTCTTCTTCCTCCTCCTCTTCCTCCTCCTCCTTTCCTCCTCCTCCTCCTTTCCTCCTCCTCCTCTTCCTCTTTCTCCTTCTCCTTTCCTCCTCCTCCTCTTCCTCCTCCTCCTCTTCCTCCTTTCCTCCTCCTCCTCTTCCTCCTCCTCCTCTTCCTCTTCCTCCTCCTCTTCCTCTTCCTCCTCCTCCTTTCCCCCTCCTCCTCCTTCTCTTCCTCCTCCCTCCTCCTCTTCCTCTTCCTCCTTTCCTCCTCCTCCTCTTCCTCCTCCTCCTTTCCTCCTCCTCCTCTTCCTCCTCCTCCTTTCCTCCTCCTCCTCTTCCTCCTCCTCTTCCTTTCCTCCTCCTCCTCCTCCTCCTCTTCCTCCTCCTCCTTTCCTCCTCTTCCTCCTCCTCCTCTTCCTCCTCTTCCTCCTGTCTAAACCCCCCTTTCTATAAACTGAAATTTTGAGCTTTACTCAATTAAAGAGACCAGTTTCCGGTTTCCTTTGATGGGTCAAGGACTAAGAGATAGAGAAGACGCCAAATATGAATTGCATCTCCCTGGGCTTCGTTAAATAAAACATGGGCTTTGAGGGATAAAAAGGGAGTTTTGTTAAATATTTTAGCACAGCCTATCACTTCCGGGGTCTTCCCTCCTCCCCACTCTACGGGGAATCGTAATTTCAAAAATTTTTGCACAGCGATTCAAAGAGGTGCCAGATATATTTTAAAATAGTGTCTCTACTAGGTCCCTGGCACTTTCCTATCTAATTGTGCACAAAGAGGTTGAATATATATATAATGATGGGCATTCAAATTAAACCAGGTTAGACATGCCAGGAGCTATGAAGGACCCATTTATTAATCGATATCAGTGCTTGAAAGCCAAGATACCTTAACGGGAGATATTTTTATGACTCCAAAGTCATGCTTTTACTGTTGAAATCTAATCGTAAGAAGGAGGAGGAGGAGGAGGAGGAGGAGGAGGAAGGGAAAAAAAAAAGATTTAAAAATCTTTTTTGGGGGGGGTGGGGGCAGGTCAGGGAGAAAGGCCTGCATTTCTTATTTGTCAAGCAAGAAAGCAAGGATGCTAAATTATTTACGCCTTATTTGTCAAGCACAAAGCAACAGGGGCCGGGTCTCTATTTCGAACGGAAACGTTGGCTTTTCCCTTTGAAATCCATCCGCAAGCGGAGCCCAGAACTCGCTTGCCTCTCACCGTTTCTCCTCTTGAAACTCACTGAATATAACAAAGGAAAGGCTGACACAGAGAGAGAGAGAATTCCTGCCTGGGCCTTTGATTTCTTTTTGCTATTAATTACCGTATCCATGGCCCAGCCTCAATCACCACTCTCTGGATAGAGTGTTCACAGATTTGTTCACAGATTGTATCTCTCTCTCTCTCTCTTCTCCCTCCCTCTCCCTCTCTCTCTCCCTCTCCCTCCCTCCCACCATCTCCCTTTCCTTCTCTCCCTCTCCCTCCCTCTCTCCCTCCCACCATCTCCCTTTCCCTCCCTCCCTCTCTCTTTCCCTCTCCCTCTCTCCTCCCTCCCTCTCCCTCCCTCCCATCATCTCCCTTTCCCTCTCTCCCTCTCTCTCTCCCTCTCCTTCCCCTCTCTGTCCCTCCCTGTCCCTCCCTCTCCCCTTCCCTCTCTCTCCCTGTCCCTCCCTCCCTCCCTCTCTCTCTCTTTCCTTCTCTCCCCCTCTCCCTCCCTCTCTCCTCCCCCTCCCTCTCTCTCTCTTTCCCTCCCTCTCCCTGGTGGGTCTGGGCTGAGGGCCAGCATCTCCTGTTTCTGGACCAGTTATATCTGAACAGAATTGGAAGGGACCTTGGAGGTCTTCTAGTCCAAGCAGGAGACTCTAAACCCTTCCAGAAAAATGACAGTTCGATCTCTTTTTTAAAACTTCTAGTGTCGGAGCAACCACAAATTCTGGTGGCAAGCAGTTCCACTGGTTCATTGTTCTCACTGTCAGGAAATTTCTCCTTGCTTCTCTCCTTGATTAGTTTCCTTCTGTTGCTTCTTGTCCTACCCTCAGGTGCTTTGGAAAATAGGTCTACCTGCTCTTCTTCTACATCAGGGGTCGGCAACCTTAAACACTCAAAGAGCCACAAAGGTCCTAGCCGGAAGCACCCCCGTTCAATTCTGGAGCCGACCGGAAGTCTGGTTCCCCTATCATAGAGTCTCCTCCTTACCGTGGCATCCTTTTTCCTCTACCTGTTCTAACCGAAAGCCCTAACAATTGTGGAGCTGACCGGAAAACCTGCCCCTTGCCATAGAGTTTCCACTTGGTGCCCCATGTTCCCCCACCAACCGCAGTGGTGGGTACCTCCCGGTTTGGTCCGGTTCGGCCAAGCCGGTAGCGGTGACGATATGATGTCACCGAACCGGTTCTCCCCCCTGCCCTCCCACCCCCCACCCCCCCCACGTTATTCTTACCTTTTATTTGGTCCCACCCCCCAATCTATTGCTGCCTCCTGAGTCCCAGCTGATGACTAGAGGGAAAAAAACTGTTTCAACTCTTGCCGGGGGGCTTCAAAGGGCCGTCCTACCGCTGATCAGTGTTAAAAGCAAACAAATGAGTCGGGTCGTAAGTGCGAGGACTGGTCGTAAGTGCGAGGACCTTCCAGAAATGACTCTGACCAGCTAGCCACGCCCACCTAGTCACATGACCTCCAAGCCACACCCACAAAACAAGCCACGCCCACAGAACCGGTAGTAAAAAAAATTAGAACCCACCCCTGCCCAACCGGAAGCTCCTCTCAAAATCGTGGTGCTGACTAGCAACAGGGAGCCACAGCAGAGGGATGAAAGAGCCACATGCGGCTCCAGAGCCACGGATTGCCGACCCCTGTCCTATACAATCTGGTCCTTTAGGAACAAATTGGAGGTAGCCAAATATTAAACATCTTGCTTCTGGCTAGGATAGGTGAATATTCACATGTCTGGAAGAGGGGATGGGGAGGGGGATTAACCTTGGGTCTCTTCTCTCTGGTGACTCAAAAATGAAAATCCTCACCCCACTCATTTCCCCTGCCTGGAAGTGGCTGTCAACTTCTACTCTGTTGTCAGAAGACAACAACGAAACCAAATCAACCGGTACTTAATTGGCAGTGATGATACCCATCGCACGGCGCAATGCAGATGGATCTCAAATCTCATCAACCTTTGTCCTCCTGGGTCCTGCCTTCAATCAACTCGTCTCCTTTGGACCCAAGCAAGAAGCTGCCACCTGGATGCCCGTTCCCTTGGCTTTCCCCAGGCCCTGATTGACATTTCAATTAACTTAGTGGAAGGTGGAGCAAAATCCCCCACAGGTACGCAACTCACAAGAAAAATGGCAGACTGGGAAGATGAAAAGGGCAGAAGGGAGGTGTAGGAGCATGGGGGTTCGCAGGGGTTCAGGAGAACCTCTAGCTAAGATTCTGTGCAGTTCGGAGAACCCCCAAATCCCACTCGTGGCTAGCCCCGCCCACCCCACCCCGCCCCTCCCAGGAGTCCCCACAAGGCCCATTCTGATGCAGGTAAGTGCAGGGCAAGCGCGGAGGCTTGGGGACGGCAAAAAAGGGGGCCTACCAGAAGTTCAGGAAGGCCAGAAACGGGACCGTTTTCAGCCTCCAGAGGGCCTCCAGAGCCTGGGGAGGCGGTTTTCGACCTCCTGGAGGCTCAAGCAAAGCCTCCGGAGCCCGGGGAGGACAAAAACACTCCCGTTCCCACCATGGCCTCGCCCACCCAGCAACCAGGCAGAGAACCCCTTGCTAAAATTTTTGAAGCCCACCCCTGTGTAGGAGGAACCCAAAGGCAGCTTTATGCGTGGATCATAAGGTGCGGGGAAGTGATGGTGAAAGTGTTAGGCCAGAATCAGGAAGGCCAAGTCAAAGTTCACCACTAATAATGGAAGCTTTTTGGGTGACCTCTCAGGTGTGTTAGTCTTCTACAAAGATGTGAATGGCCCCAGCGGAATAATACTCAGCGGAATAATCCGCTGAGAGGATTATTAAGTGCTGGAACAAGACTAATATGGGCCCCGCCGCCCGCTCGAGCGTGCAAGTGTGCCTCCCCTGCATTCTGATAGCTTCTGATCCCAGTATCCAGTATCCAGAGTTCAGCCTGCTTATATTTCAAGATCAGTCATAACGGATTAAATGCTGACACTTGTCGAGGAGCAAATGCTTGTGCCCAATAACAAATAAATGACAGGAATTGGGTATGTCTAATGAAAAGAAAGACCAGGGGAGACATGACAGCAGTCTTCCAATATTTGAGGGGATCCTACAAAGACGAAGGGGTGAAACCAGGGGTGGGCGTCAAAAATTTTAGCAAGGGGTTCTCTGCCTGGTTGCTGGTGGGCGTAGCCTTGGTGGGCGTGGCCTAGTCAGCCTCCTGCACCACAGTGGGGAGGTGTTTTTGCCCTCCCCGGGCTCCGGAGGCTTTCCTCGACCCTCCAGGAGGGCGAAAACAGCCTCCCCAGGCTCCAGAGGCCGTCTGGAGGCTGGAAACAGGCCTTCCCAAACTTCCGGTAGGCCCGTTTTTTGCCCTTCCGGATCCTCCGTGCACATCCTGCACTTACCTGCATCCAAAACGGACTACGTGGGGACTCCTGGGAGGGGAAGGGTGGGGTGGGCGGGGCCAGCCAGGAGTGGGATTTGGGGGTTCTCCGAACTGCACAGAATCTTAGGTAGGGGGTTCTCCTGTGAACCCCCAGCAGCCCACCCCTTGGGTCAAACTATTTTCCAAAGCACCAAAAGGAAAGACAAGAAACAATGGTTGGAAACTAGAAGTAACAGTAACCGAGCTGGAAGGGACCTTGGAGGTCATCTAGTCCAACCGCCTGCTCGCACAGGAGACCTTTCTGATCGACAGGCTCAGTGTCTTAAGTCACTGGAGCCACCTAGTCAGGCTAACTAACCGAGGAGAAAAGCAACGTAGAAGTAAGGAGAAATTTCCTGACAGTGAGGACAATTAATCAACTTGGCCCCCGGAGGTTGAGGTTCCTCAATCACTGGAGCTTTTCAAGAAGAGACTGGACAACTATTTGTAATGATAAAGGATCTCCTGCTCGAGCAGGGGGTTGGGCTAGAAGACCTCCGAGATCCCTTCCCACCAGTGGTGGGATTCAAATAATTTAACAACCGGTTCTCTGCCCTAATGATTTCTTCCAACAACCAGTTCACCAAACTGCTCAGAAAGTGAACAACCGGTTCTCCCGAAGTGGTGCGAACCGGCTGAATCCCACCGGCTGAATCCCACGCTGTTCTTCTAGGTTCTAAATTCACACAGAGGATAACGCCATGGCTTCCTTTCTCTCTCTGTTCTCTGCCTTCGATAGAAGCTCTTCTAATAAAGAACTCCTGGAATGTGCAGCCTCTTCAGATGTAATTTCAGACGTTCTCAGAGCTTCTTCCAGCATCAAGGCTGCTCGGGGTCAGCCAAGACTCCTCCTGTGCCTTCAAGACAACCTCTCCATCTTCATCCCGCTGCCTCTGAGCTCCAGCTAAATGGACTTAACACAAAACACCCGCCCCGCGAAAGCCTAGTTAAAAATACAACATAACTGAATTGCTATCGATCCTGCATTTGGCGTGATCACGTTGAAGGCTCGGCTGTCGGCAGAGAGATAAACATTTTCTTCTGGGGGTTGCCAAATAGGAGGCCACCGATTTTCTCAAGGTAACGGCTCCAGACTGGCATGTCCTGAGATGTTTGGTGGGTGTAAGATGCACGGAGTCGTGTTTTTAAAATTCAAGAGCCAAAGAGGAAGGTCCTACAGGAAAGAGGATTTAAAGCACTTTTTTTTTTTAAATTTGATTTATATGCCGCCCTTCTCCGGAGACTCAGGGTGGCTTACAATGCGCTAAGCAATAGCCTTCATCCTTTTGTATATTTATACAAAGTCAGCTTATTGCTCCCACAAACTGGGTCCTCATTTCACCTACCTTAGAAAGGATGGAAGGCTGAGTCAACCTTGAGCCTGGCGAGATTCGAACCTGCAGTAATTGCAGGCATTTTATTTTTCTTTTAGGGAGACTTTCTGAACATAGCCTGAAGTTCTTTAGGGGAGGGGAAAGGGGGGAGGGTATTCCACCTGGGCAGCATCCCTTGAAGACTATCAAGAAAGAAAGAAAGAAAGAAAGAAAGAAAGAAAGGAAGGAAGGAAGGAAGGAAGGAAGGAAGGAAGGAAGGAAGGAAGGAAAGAAAGAAAGAAAGAAAGAAAGAAAGAAAGAAAGAAAGAAAGAAAGAAAGAAAGAAAGAAAGAAAGAAAGAAAGAAAGAAAAACGAGAACACATCCTCTCCAGCAATCAGATAAGCAGGGATTAACACCAGACAAACAATCAAGCAGAAAACAATCATTGCGGAACTACCAAGGAGAAAAGCACACCCAACGCTGGCAGAGCAAGCTATTGTATATAAGCAGAGAGCAATCCCAGGGGTGAAATCCAGCAGGTTCTGACAGGTTCTGGAGAACCGGTAGCGTGCTGGCAGGACGCTGTGGGGGGTCACACGCGTATGCAAGGGAGGAGGGGCGCATGTGCAGGGCCCTTGTGCGAATTGCATTTTGGGAGTTTGGGCGCACACACGTGCATTCGCATCCATGCCTGCGTGCACTTTCGGCACTTGGTCTGTCATAGGCCGACATATTTGGAAAACATCAAATTGATGGTTTGTGGTCTTTTGTTTTCATGCTATGTGAGAAAGACCTTGAGAGACCAGGCCAAGAAATACTACTTAGGGAAGCGTCATATAAGAGAAAACATTGCCTGCAGCAGCTGCAGAGCGATCAAAGGAAGAGACTGAGAAGGGACCTTCTCTAGCTTCTTAAGAGATGGTGGGAGATCTGTGCAGTACAGTAGAATTAGCTCATCTGATCGCGTTTCCTGTCTAGGTTACCTGGGAAGTCTGACATTTTGCTACTCCTTGAGTGGATCTCTAGAGAGCCATCGCACCAGAGTGGATCAATACCCTGTCCAACTCCAACATCTCCCGTCTGCTTCCTCATTTTCCGTTCCTTCCGCAGCTCTTGGAGAATTGCCACGGAACTATCGATTTCTCGCAGAGTAAGAGAAAACCTTTTCAAGGTTTTCATGGTCGTAGCTGCAGCTTTTTGGACATGCAAGCACTGAAGCTTCCCACAAAGCGATTGATGAAAAGTTCTGGGCACACAGAAGGAGAAGGAGAAGGAGGAGGAGGAGGAGGAGGAGGAGAGGAAGCCCATTTGGCCATCCCGAAACCTACCTTTGGATTTTCTCCATGCAGAAAAAAGAGAAACGGGGTGGAAAAAGAAGAAACACGATCAGCCGGTTTCTCTAACCGAGAACAGTGCTGGTATTCAGCCAGTTCGTACCGGTTCAAGCGAACCGGTAGCAGAGATCGCGGGTTTTCGAGGCGCATGCACAGAAGGCGTGTGCACGAGAAAAGTGCACACGCGGAAGGCCAGGCACATGCATGGAAGGTCGGGTGCATACACGGAAGTGAGCGTGCGCGCAGGGTGAATCGGTGGTAAGAATATGTGAATCCCACTGCTGGCTGAGAACTGTGTTTCTCAACCTCAACAAGTGTAATGGTACATGAGAATGAACTTGGGAGACGGAGGAAGAGACACCACCAGTGGAGCGGCTGAATAAGAGGCAGCTTAGCCCACATCAGGAGTGTAGGAAACATCTCAGAAGGGACCCTCCCTAGTTTCATGACCTGTAAAGATGGGGTGGGGGTTTCAGGCTTGCAAGATTCTTTTTATTGTAACCTTCGAGTAAAAAAGAATCAATCCATCTGGTGGAGATTCCTGTTGGAGCTAGCTCACTAGGTTGACAGAAACTTTTAAGACGGGTGGGCTTCTACTCCTAGAATTGAAGCATGCTATGTGGGGGAATTCTGGGGGTTGAAGTCCACCCACAGCCATCAAGCCATGCCCAAAGAACCGGTAGTAAAAAATTTTGAATCCCACCACTGGTTGGGAGGGTTGACAATTCTTTTTAAGGCTTTGCGGTGTTTTAATCATTGCCCAGCAATGAGCAAGCGAAATACAGCAGCCAAAGAATGAAATCTTCGACTTTAATCGGATGAGATGAGGACAACGAGAAGTGGATACATCGCTTACGAGGCCTAATGATTTCACTTCGGTCTTGTGATGTTGGAGGAACTGCTCCTACCATAAATTTGCCTCCTACGGGGACCAAAGATCTATTGTATTAGCCCTACAATCACATTCCTTTCCATTCGCATCCGTTTCTTCCTCCCCGTCCCATGAACAAGAGAGATTTTGTGGCCCATCAAACAATGTCCATTGTCACTTCTTACAATCCTCTACGGCAGCCAGAGATAACTTGGCGTTCTTAAAATTTGAGCGGAATCTGGGCATTGAGTGTTGGGCACGTGGATTTGTTTAACCGGTTTGGTTGTGCAGAAGGGGGCATAAGTTGCTTTCTTCTTTATTGAGAGAGAGGATTGGAAGCTATTTGAAAATGGGCCGATAAAGGAAGAAGAGGGAGAGAGAGAGCAAGAAAAAGCAAATTGCACACAGTTGCATATTCTTGCTCTTCCTCCAGGTTTGAAGGGGATCTCATCAGAGTAGATTTAAAGGTAAGACAAGAAGGGACGTTGAACTGGGATTTAAAAAAAAATCCATGTTTTAAAAAAATAATAAAACCTGCGCGTAGCTGTACACACACAGGCACTTCAGATGCACAATCACCAAATTCCGTCTCTAAAACCCAAATTATCTTGCGTTAACACCCTCATCTCTGTCTCCCTCCCTCCCTCCCTCCTCCAGTCTCATCTACCTCTCTAAGTGCTGCGAATAACAGAAATGAGATACCGGCTTTGAAAAATGAGCGACGTTGCAATTGCATTAAATTTGAGAAACATCTTTGACCCCAGCAGAACGCAATATACTGTAAACCAACAGCACCACCTTGGGGTAAATCAGTGGAAGAATGGCGAATTCTGGGAGGTTAAAAATCCACAAGTCATAAAGTTGCCAAGGTTGAAGACTCCTGGTTTAGATGGTGACAGCTCGGCGTCTTAAAATGAAACTTCGCGTGCTAGAAGGTCTACCTTCTCAGGTGAAATACTAAACCACAATATTATAGCCCAAAGATAGGTACGAACCTGTTAGGTTCAGCTTGCAGCTTACTCCTAACTTGTTGGTCAGGCAATATATCTGTTTCTTTAAGAAACAACTGAGCCACGTAATCAGGGTTTGCTGAACCCTGTAATTAGGCTACAGTGCATAAATAAGCAGCACAGAGAAGCGTTCCTTCTTCCTGGTTCTTCCTGCTTCTTCCGGATTGATACCTGATTGTATCCTGTTGCTTACTACGTCTGTTATATGGTACTGTATACCAAGAGTTACTAAAGTCTGTTTGCTTTGGTAAGGGAAGATACTTACTGGACTGATATTACTGTTTATGACCTTGGACTGTTTTACTTACACCGAGACTGCTTGTTATCTATAAAGTATTATTCTCACATGAGCTGGACGTTTATCTCCTTCCCTGTGTGTTTCTGCTCTGCTCGTTGCACAAGCAACAAATACTTTTTACACACACCCTAACAGAACCTTCTCTATTCTTAGACGAAGTGTTATTTGATTATGTGCCATTAAATTGGGGTCACATAGATAGCACTCTCCTAAGCATACTGATGCAATGCGAATCTGTCGGCGATGTCGATTTTGCTCCCCGAATTCATGGGGAGCTAACCCTAAGGGGTTAGAAGAGAGTTGGAAGGGACCTTGGAGGTCTTCTAGTCCAACCCCCTGCTTAAGTTAGGCAGGAAACCCTACACCATTTCAGACAAAACGGTTATTCAACATCTTCTTGAAAAATTCCAGTGTTGGGAGCATCCACAACTTCTGCAGGCAAGTTGTTCCACTGATGAATTGTTCTGTCAGGAAATTCTTCCTTAATTCCAAGTTGCTTCTCTCCTTGATTAGTTTCCACCCTTTGCTTCTTGTCCTGCCCTCAGGTGCTTTGGAGAATAGCTTGACTCCCTCTTCTTTGGGGCAGCCCCTGAGATATTGGAAGACTGCTATCATGCTATTTAGCATGATAGCATTTAGTATTAGTATTATTGAGCTATTTAGTACTATCCTCATGCAGTCATTATGTGACTCCATATGTCCCCGTTGACTTTACTTGTCCAAAGCCGGCTGAGAAGGACTCAAATGGCGATCACAGCCCTTTGGGATGCGGCAATTGTGAGGAACAACCTGCCAGTTGCCAAATGCCTGAATTTTGACCCTACAACGTGCAACGGTTGTAAGCCCGAACATGGTTGCAAGCTGCTTTTTGTTGTAGCTTCGAACTGTCACTAAGCAAAATCGTTTTTAAATCAAGGACTACCTGTAATGGGGACGTCAATTAGCTCAGATTCAAATCCGATCCCTCTGTTGAAAATTTAAATGAGTGAGTGAGTGAGTGAGTGAATGAATGAATGAATGAATGAACAAACGAATGATTCACCCCTTTTCAAGAAAGCCACCAAGACAGACACTAGATTGGGAGCTTCTTTTATTGAAAACCAACAACCAAGTTAGTTATTAGAGAGAATCTTTCAAATCATAAAAGCACCCGGAGTTCCTTGTCTAAATATAAATAGTCTTCCATTTCCGCAGGAAACTTGAGAGGGGGGGAAAGGAGAAGAGGTGAAAGGAAAAAAAAATGGAAGGAGAGTTTGGGGCTCACGAGCTCTCAAGCTTTCTTCAAACCAAGATCAAGCCTGGAAAGCTGGTCACATTTGCCCCGTGAAGACCCAGCTCATGATCCACAGGGGCTCTGTGGTCATTTCATTTGCTGGGTTCCAAATCAAAATTATTAATATTTTGCAAGATGGAGAAGAGAAGGAAGTGGGAGAGAAGGAAACAAACCCTGTAAAATCCAAAGGCATGCATTTGAAGAAACAAACATTGAAGTACGAGAAGGAACTGGAGAGGCTCAGGGAGCGATGGCCGTAGACCCTCTTGCTAAATCCAAAACCGGTAAGAAATAAAAATATTACAGATACCCAGCAGAAGCGTCAAAACTTGCTTCCCAAAGCCCATCTAATCTGATTAGACCAGAATGCCTCCAATTTAGCAACTTTAAGATGCGTGGACTTCTACTCCCAGAATTCCCTCAGCCATGGTGGCTGAGGGAATTCTGGGAGTTATAGCAATCCACACACCTTCAAGGGGCCCAGGTTGAGAAACATAGCACTAGACTCAAAAGGAAAAAAAAATGCAGGAAACGTTTTCTACATTTGCTTCCAAAAAGGGCAGAGGTTAAAAAAAAAGAAAGGGACACAAACCAGAATAAGAACAGGTTGGAAAAACATCATGGGGGTATCTCAATTTTGGAAGCTGCCCACGAAATTCATCGGTTCAAGCAATACAGAGGTGGGGGCTTGGGGGGGGTCATATCAGGTCTCTGACCAAGCCTGGAAACCCCCCCTCCCCCAAATCACATAGGATCACGTCAAAACCCAAAGCGGAACATTTTAACTTGTGAAGAGAATGGACGGAATAGTCCCCCACCCACCAAAATCATTCATGACCTGCAATTTATTGTTAATTTTTTTTAAAAAAATTCTGCTTTTACTTATAGGTGACTTAAGGCGGTAGCAACTCTCCCAAGGGAAGGTCGAACATCTGGAAGGGAAGTTTATTTATTTGCCACCCATCTCATCTAAAGACATTAAGGCAGGGGTGAAATCCAGCAGGTTCTGAAGAACCGGCAGCGGAAATTTTGAGCAGTTTGGAGAACCAGTACCAGAAATTTTGAGCAGTTTGGAGAACTGGCAAATACCACCTCTGGCTGGCCCCCGAGTGGGGTGGAAATGGAGATTTTGCAGTATCCTTCCCCTGCCATGCCCACTAAGCCACACCCACAGAACCAGTAGTAAAAAAATTTGGATTTCACCACTGCATTAAGGACACGGGTGGCCTTCAAGTTATGAGGGAGAGGTTTGATCAGCAACTTAGACCTGTTAGGACAGCTCAACAAAAGCATCTTTAGAAGAGGCCCCAGCTACGAATAAATTTCTAGGGAGCAATTTAAATTAGCCTAGAGACTTTAAAAAACCCCTTGCAGGTGGGCAAGCTGATCCTGAAAAATATTATATTGTTTGGGTCTGGTTAGTACTTGGGTGATAATCACACCAGCGTCTTTCAAAGCTGATGAGACATGAAAAACGTATTTTAAAAATCATCTTGCAGCAGGAGGGAGCAAGTCCCATCTGTTACATCGCCAAAGCTGAGATATTTTAAGGGATCAATAGGGACTAGCAACACATTCAACCTCCAGTGGAAACGACTGTGGGTGAAGACCAAGTCGTAGCTTGAGATGGCTATTTTTTTCAGACCGGACAGATAAAATAATTAGGTAGATTTGTTCTTTGGCATGTGACTCATACACTCCTGACATTCAGCCCTTTCCAGTGTCCTTAAAATGGACTTTCTCCCCTCCATTTTTTCTTTCTTTCTGTCTTTTGTTTTTTTGTTTTTTTTTAATTTGATTTATATGCCGCCCTTCTCCGAAGACTCAGGGCGGCTTACAATGTGCTCAGCAATGTTTTAACATTATCCTGCAAATTTCACCCACTGGTGCTTCCTCCCAAAACCTATTCTGCATCTATTCATCGTTTACACAAACATATACACACATTTAAAAGATAATTTACTTTTGGGGGGGAAAGCAGGAGGGGGAGAATTTATTGAAAAACAAAAAGTGTGAATTAAGCCACTGGTGATATTTGCTTTTGGGTAAGAGGAGCGAATATTTTCCTAGAAGCAAATCTGTCAAAGGGGAAGAATTCTCCACATTGCTTAAGAGTCCTTTGGAGGCGAGGAAAAAATATTTCATTTGTTCCCCGTTTTGAGAATCATTCACACGCCATCCATGTGCCTAAAGGTTGTTTTTTTTCCCCCCTGCAGAAGTAAGATATAGATTTATCAATCAGAAATGGGTTCAGTGCAGGAAGCTCATCTGTCGCAGTCCAAGCGTCTCCACTTCAATCCAGATGTTCTCGATCAGGCAGAAAAAGCCATCAACCTTAACCACCATGGTTCTAGCACGGCTAACGCCAAGTTGTGGTGCATGGGTGTGAACCCAGGTCTTGTAGCTTCCCAAACCATGATGGATAGATCTTGGTTGCAATCTCATCAGCTTCATTGCGATGGCGAGGGCTTGAATTGGTGTGAATGTAAATAATGGGACAATTCATTCACCGTTGGGTTCGCACAGTAGGCTAAATTACTACACCGTTGGCGCCGAAGAACAAAAAGTGTGCAAAACCTGGATTTTGTGGAGGGGCAACGGACAGGGAAGCAAGCTTCTGGGTGGACCCATCTTGCAGCTAAGGAGTGATGGGGAAGACTGGACTTCTTAAAGTAAGGTAGATCCCTCCAACTTCTACGTGAACTTCCTAGTTCCAACAGTCCAGGAAAGGATGACGAGAGTTGAAAGAAAATAGGAGTCAGCTCACCGGATCAATAATGCTTCCCAATTTCAGTGCAGTTAAAGTGATCCAGGCTAAATCCATCTCTCTTGAAACCCATTGGGGACCATTTCATTTTTTAATTAACATTTTCGACCTCCAGCGATGTCTCCAGAGACGAGACCCCTCCCCCAAAATAGCTGAATGTTTTGGGGTTGGGGGGGGCTCAGTACATGTCTTTTAAAGGTGAGACGTACATCAGAACATCCGAATGTTTGAAAAGCGCAACGAAGTTTGAAAAGACAGGTGATCTTCAGGGTGCTGATATCAAAACTAGCAAATATCATCTTCGTATATGAATTTGTTGAAGGCCACAAAACTGGGCTGCAAATTCTTTTCAGGAGAGGGTTTTTGGTTTTTTTTTTTTGGATAGGGGTGTGGGGGGAAAAGGGAAATTATTCCTCCAGAACAGCTTTTCAACTTTACGATCTGTGGACTTCATCTCCAAGAATCTCCCCCCTCGCCAGCCTGCTTTTGAAGAATTCTGAGCGTTGAAAATCGTCCCCCATCTTAAAATTGCTGAAATTGAGGAATACTGCCGCGGAGTTTTTAAAAAAAGAGAGAGGGAGAGAAAGAAAGAAGAGAATTGCAAAAAAATAGAACTCCTCCTCCCAGGAACTACTAGAACCGTCTTGATTTTCTACAGAAAGAGATTTTTTTTTTCCTTTTTGGAAATTGCAAAGCGTTAAAAAGCCGACACAAGCTTCTTCTTAGCAGCAGCATCTGCGAATAGCTGTTGAAAGGGATGGAGGATTTTGCATTAAGTCTAGAAAACCTCAGAGTGTCCACAGTTGCATTTTTTTTAGGGGGGTAGGAAAGGTTTACTGAGGGGAACAGACGAAAATTCAACCTCGGCAGCGAGAAAGGGCAGTGAAGCATTTCAAGGACCGACCTCAGGTCCTCCGCAAACGGCATTCCAAAATTAGATTTCTTCGCGCGGGGGGTGGGGGGGCACCCCAGCCGCCACGGCTTCTCTCTCTCTCTCTCTCTCTCTTTTGAAGACACGAAGGGGAGGTTAAATGGGACTGAGGGAGGTTGCCGGCAAAGACATTCAATCTGTTTTGTGCAAACCGCCCGGTAATGCGAAGAAGTTTTCAAACTGCCTCTGTTCTTCCCCACCGGGAGAAAGGAGGACGATGCTACTCCAGTTTATTTGGCACGATGGCGAGGTTTGGGGGAGAAAGGAGGCGGGGAGAAATTTAAGAGTCTTCCCCGAGGATTTCCGTGACGAAGGAAGCCATCTCGGTCACTTTGGTGTCGTGGAGAGTGAAGAAGGGGTGATCCTGTCGGAGAAAGAGGACAATAAGTGTGTGTGTGGGGGGGTGTTAGTTGTGGCAGTGAGGAGGAGAAAAGGAAAAGGAGAAGGAGAAGAAAGGGAAGGAGGAGAAGTGGAGGTGGAGGAGGAGGAGAAGAAGGAGGAGGAGGAGTAGAGATGGAGGAAGAGGAGGAGGAGGAGGGGAAGGAGGAGGAGGAGGAAGAGGAAAAGGAGGAGAAGGAGAAGGGGAAGGAGGAGAAGTAGAGGCGGAGGAGGAGGAGAAGTGGAGGTGGTGGTGGAGGAGGAGGAGGAGGAGGAGGAGGAGGAGGAGGAGGAGGAGGAGGAGGAGGAGGAGGAGGAGGAGGAGGAGGAGAAACTAAGGTTGCCTTGCACTCACCTGCTGGAATCTGAATAAAACAATTTAGAACTGGGCCATAAGAAAGAAAATCAACTCACCATCATCTCTAAGTAGCTCATTCGTTCAGCCGGATTCTTCCTCAGACTGGAAAAAAAAGACACGCACAACATTATTAATCCAAGCTTAAAGATTTATCATTGGAACAACAGAAATACCCACTGCACGAAAGCCAGCTGGGTGACTTTGGGCCAATCCCTAGGAGACTGGGAGTTCTAGTCCCGCCTTAGGCATGAAAGACGGCTGGGTGACTTTGGGCCAATCTCCAGGAGACTGGGAGTTCTAGTCCCGCCTTAGGCACGAAAGCCAGCTGGGTGACTTTGGGCCAATCCCTAGGAGACTGGGAGTTCTAGTCCCGCCTTAGGCATGAAAGACGGCTGGGTGACTTTGGGCCAATCTCCAGGAGACTGGGAGTTCTAGTCCCGCCTTAGGCACGAAAGCCAGCTGGGTGACTTTGGGCCAATCCCTAGGAGACTGGGAGTTCTAGTCCCGCCTTAGGCATGAAAGACGGCTGGGTGACTTTGGGCCAATCTCCAGGAGACTGGGAGTTCTAGTCCCGCCTTAGGCATGAAAGCCAGCTGGGTGACTTTGGGCCAATCCCCAGGAGACTGGGAGTTCTAGTCCCGCCTTAGGCATGAAAGCCAGCTGGGTGACTTTGGGCCAATCTCCAGGAGACTGGGAGTTCTAGTCCCGCCTTAGGCATGAAAGCCAGCTGGGTGACTTTGGGCCAATCCCCAGGAGACTGGGAGTTCTAGTCCCGCCTTAGGCATGAAAGACGGCTGGGTGACTTTGGGCCAATCTCCAGGAGACTGGGAGTTCTAGTCCCGCCTTAGGCATGAAAGCCGGCTGGGTGACTTTGGGCCAATCTCCGGGAGACCATGAGACAACCTAAAGGGACTTACCACTGGGCAGTCAAGTCGACAAAGTCTTTGGAGAAGCGATCGGCTGGGAGCTGGGGAGACGGTTCTTCCACAACCTGTTTAAGTTGCTGGAAGGGGGTCCCCCAGGAGTCGTAGGGGAAACGGAGAATGGCCATCTCGATCTGGAGGGAGACAAAGATTGGATTCCAACAGAAGAGAACATTTGTAGCTCAGGGCTGAACTCTGGGGGTCCTTGGTGCTCTCTGAGCTCGGTGGCTTCCTTGTAAACGTTTCAACAACCAATTAGATAACATCATCAGTGTTAAGAGGAGTGGGGTTTACAAGGAGGAGGAGGAGGAGGAGGAGGAGAACTGTGGGGTCCTTAGTGCATTTCTGAACTTGGTGGCTTCCTTGCAGACATTTAATGACCCAACTAGATAACATCATCAGTACTGGGTGGAGTGAGAGTGGAAGGAGGAGGAAAACTGTGGGATCCTTTGTGTCCCCTGAACTTGGCGGCTTCCCTGAAGACATTTCATGGCCCATGTCATGAACATCATCCGTGCTGGACGTTTTCTCACAGGACAAAATCCCACTCCCTTCTATCATTGATGATGTTCCCTAGTTGGGTCATGAAACGTCTTCCAAGGAATCCATGGAGCTCAGAGAACGACGAGGACCCCCACGAAGATTGGATTTATCCACAATCTGGCTTCCTACGACAGCCGGGGAGAGAGGGTGGAGGGAAGCCCACAAGGGAAACCCGATCCGAGGAAACTCCCCTAGCTGCCATTGCCGGATCTCTAATCCGTACTAACTCCAAAGCACAGCATGTGACTAGTCCTTATGCTTTCTGGCCTTGCCGTTCCCCACCATCACCTTGATTTCTTACCAAAGTGATCCCAAGGCTCCAAACGTCAGATTTCACATTATACCCCTTCTGGTTTAGCTCTGGATTAATTCTTTCGGGCTGCAGAGGGAGAATAAAAGGCAAATTAAAATCAGAGGAAAGAAGAAAACAGGATAAAAGGACTGGATTGTCCTCCCTCAAACTCACATGCGTGTGTCCCCGCAAAGCAGGGGTGGGATTCAAAAATTTCAGCAACCGCTTCGTTGCCCGGTTGCTGGGTGGGCGTGGCCATGGGGGCGCGGCCTACTCGGCTTCCTGCAGCATGGTGGGGCTTTTTGCCCTCCCCAGGCTCCAGAGGCCTTCCTTGAGTCTCCAGGAGGGGGAAAACAGCCTCCCCCAGGCTCTGGAGGCCCTCTGGATGCTAGAAATGCGTCCATTTCCGGACTTCCAGTACTTCCGGTAGGCCCTTTTTTTGCCCTCCCCAGGCTCTGGAGGCTTTCCTTGAGCCTCCAGGAGGGCGAAAACGGTCTCCCCTGGGCACCGAAGGCTGGAAACAGGCCCGTTTCTAGACTTCCGGTAGGCCCATTTTTCACCCTCCAAGAGCCTCCCCACGCGCCCGGCACCTCCCTGGCATCCAAAAACGGGCCACATGGAGACTCCTGGGAGGCGAGGGACAGGAGGACAGGGTCTGGCAGTCCTTGGAACAACCGGTTCGGCGAACCAGATTAAAATTAACACCAGTCCGAACCGGCTGAATCCACCCCTGCCACAATGGACTCCTCCCCCCACACCCCTAACTGCCCCCACACTCACAGCCATGTAAGGTTTGCAGCCGGCATCCAACGTTTTAGCCACCGAATCCACCAGGTAACCGCTGATTCCAAAATCACACATTTTGACGTGTCCCTGTTTGTTGATCAAGACGTTGGACGGCTTCACGTCTGTAAAGAAGGGAAGAGGAACAGCCTGGGATCATAAATGCTTTTTAAAAAAATTTTTGCATAGGTTAAAAAAAAAAGTTCTCGACGGACGACGGCAATGGAGGCCAAAATTCCAAATGAGACACTTGGTTCAGTGAGTTTTGCCCTATTTCACGACCTTTCTCGCCACAGACTTTAAGTGAATCGCTGCAGTTGTTAAGTGAGTAACACTGTTGTTAAGTGAATCTGGTTTCCCCGCTGACTTGGCTTGTCAGATGGTCGCAAAAGGGGATCATGTGGCCCTGGGACAACTGAGGGGTCCTTGGTGCTCTCTGAGCTGTCTTGTTTTCTTGCAGACGTTTTATTACCCAACTAGGGAACATCATCAGTGCTAGAAGCAGGTGGGATTTGTGCAGAGGAGGAGGAAAGGGGTCAGGAGGAGGAAGAGGAAGGATCTACGCTCGAATCTGGGCCCCACCTGTGTTAGTAACCCCTCAGCTGCTTTCTCTGTCATACTGATGGGATCTGCAATTAAAACGTACCTCTGTGGATCACCGACAATTTACTATGGAGGTGCTCCAGCGCTCGCACAATCTGGACAGAAAAGAGAGAAACAGCAGAAGAGTTGTGGGACTCTTCTCACAACTACACACTTTCTAGCAGCTGCTTAAATCAGGGGTCTCCAACCTTGGCAACTTTAAACCTGGTGGACTTCTACTCCCAGAATTCCCCAGCCAGCAAAGCTTTTAATTCCATTTTTCCAATCTCAATTACCCCCTTCAAACTCTGTTACTTTTATACAAGCATTGCAACAGATCGAAAATGGATCCTTGACTCGCGCACGAAGAAACATTAGAAATCGCTGCCTTGTTTTGTTTATTTGTCGATTAACTTTTATATGCCGTCTGTCTCCGATAGGACGATTCTGGGCGGCTTAAAGTATAGGTTCCCCTCGCACATAGGTGCTAGTCGTTCCCGACTCTAGGGGGCGGTGCTCCTCTCCGTTTCAAAGCCGAAGAGCCAGTGCTGTCCGAAGATGTCTCTGTGGTCATGTGGCCGGCATGACTCAACGCCAAAGGCACACGGAACGCTGTTCCCTTCCCACCAAAGGTGGTCCCTATTTTTCTATTTGCATTTTTTACATGCTTTCGAACTGCTAGGTTGGCAGAAGCTGGGACAAGACACGGGAGCTCATCCAATTACGCGACACTAGGGATTCGAACCGCTGAACTGCCGACCTTTCGATCGACAAAAAAACGGGATGGGCAGAGGATTTGGGAGGCCTGCAGAATGCTCCTGGGGGTTGGGGAGGGCAAAAAATGGACGTGCAGAGGCCAAAATCTATTTCTTTTCTTCTTTTTCTCTTCGAAATATTCATGTGTCTTATACTCCGGTGTGTCTTAGAGTCCGAAAAATACGGTATGTTTAATCGTATCGATCATTGACATTTTTCTTTCCTGTGATTAGTTATCGTAGGGGCCCCAGTACACTGCTTTGCCTGGGGCCTATAATGCTAAGACAGCCTGAGCATGAAGTGAGGCAGGTAAAGGTAACACTCACGGCTACAGCTATTTTTCCTAGGATATCTTCAGGAATAGTCTTCTTCTTTTCCAGAACCTTCTTATAAAATTTATCCAGAGAGGTGTCCATCAATTCCATGCAGATCCATACATCGCCCTGAGAACCAAAAGAAAAAAAATTATTCCTTCAAAAATTATATGAAGTCCCCTAAGAAACTGGCAAAAATGTTTAAAGGTAAATCAGCTAAATGTTGGAAATGTCACCAGGAACTTATTATCATATATGGTGGACATGTCCAGAAGCTAAAAACTATTGGAATAAAATTAAGACATGGTTGGAAGAAATGACACAACAACCTATTGATTTAAAACCAGAGCTGTTCCTACTGGATAGCCTTCCAGAGAAAATTGGCAAAGAAAATACTTATTTGATTATACATGTAATAACAGCTGCAAGGATTGTTTTTGCACAAAATTGGAAAGCAGAGAAAATACCAGAAATAGCCTGCAGTGCTGCACTCTAACCACTGCGCCACTCTGGCTTAAGAACTGCAGTGATTCACTTAACTGTTGGTTGTAAAATGCAGCAAAACTCACTTAACAAAGGTCTCACTTAGCAGCAGAAATTTTGGGCTCCGTTGCGGTCGTAAACTGAGGGCTACCTGTATTTGAACCTAGAGCGGCTTTCACCAGGGAGTTAGGAAGGCTCCTGGATTTCTTTTTGATACCTCTCTGAAAAGAGCTCCGTAAAATGTGACCGTGTAGAAGCAGTCCACTGTCCTCATGGAAACATCCAGATCCATCACCAACCTCTTCTGCTCCTGAGTATTCACAGTGGCTCGGATCCTCTGGATTGGGAGCAAAAAGGATACCGATCGGTGGTGGAGCATGGGAAGGAAGAACAGCCCCTTCCTCACCTCAAGACAACGGACCACAACGCCCAGAATTCCGCACTCACGGCTCTGCTGGGTGGGGGATTCTGGGAATTGGCTGTCCACTATTTCCAAGATGGAGCAATGCTGATATTTATTTATTTATTATAAATCAATGGTGAACTACCTAATATTCCGTCCTGGTTTGTTTTCCCCACAACAACAACTCGGAGAAGTTGGTGGGGCTGAGAGGGAGGGACCGGCAAGGTCAGCCAGTGGGTTATTATGCCTAAGGCGGGATTAGAACTTCCAGTCTCCTGGTGATTGGGCCAAAGTCACCCAGCTGACTTTCGTGCCTAAGGCGGGACTAGAACTCCCAGTCTCTTGGAGATTGGCCCAAAGTCACCCAGCTGACTTTCATGCCTAAGGTGGGACTAGAACTCCCAGTTTCCTGGTGATTGGCCCAAAGTCATCCAGCTGACTTTCGTGCCTAAGGCGGGACTAGAACTCCCAGTTTCCTGGTGATTGGCCCAAAGTTACCCAGCTGACTTTCGTGCCTAAGGCGGGACTAGAACTCCCAGTCTCCTGGTGATTGGCCCAAAGTCACCCAGCTGCCTTTCCTGACTAAGATAATACTAGAACTCCCTGTCTCCTGGTGATTGACCCAAATTCATCCAACCGGCTTTCCTGACTAAGGCAATACTAGAACTCCCTGTCTCCTGGTGATTTGACCCAAAGTCACCAAACTGGCTTTTGTGCTAAGGCAGTACCAGAATTCCCCATCGCCCAGCTTCTAGGCCAACACCTGTCCTAGTCCGATCTCCCTTGACGGTTGACCATGCAACCCGCTAGGTCCAAATATTTTGAGCCCTTTTGCTCAAGTTCTCACCTTCACAGCCATGATTGTGTCGCTCTTCGCGTGATGCACTTTCTCCACCACCCCGTAAGCGCCTCTGCCCAATTCGGAGATGCTCACCAAGTCATCGGCTTCAACTTCAAAGTTCTGCAGATGGGACGAGACGGATGCAAAAACAGAGACCAACAGGTCAAGAACATAGAAACAGGTCTCGTGTCCTACGCGCCCAACAAACCATCCCAAACACACTTCGAGGCACAACATTCCACCCATTCAAGTCAATTTATTGCCATCAACAATCTGGAAACCACAGAAAACATCCTTCAAAAAGGAAAACTAACCGTGTTCTTACTTGGAATTCTGGGAGTTGAAGTCCACGCTGCTGAAAACGTGAACCTCTAAAGTAAAGGTAAAGGTAAACGTTCCCCTTGCACATATGTGCTAGTCGTTCCCGACTCTAGGGGGCGGTGCTCATCTCTGTTTCAAAGCCGAAGAGCCAGCGCTGTCCGAAGACGTCTCCGTGGTCATGTGGCCGGCATGACTCAACGCCAAAGGTGCACGGAACGCTGTTCCCTTCCCACCAAAGGTGGTCCCTATTTTTCTACTTGCATTTTTTTTGCATGCTTTCGAACTGCTAGGTTGGCAGAAGCTGGGACAAGTTACGGGAGCTCACCCCGTTATGCGGCACTGGGGATTCGAACTGCTGAACTGCCGACCTTTCGATCGACAAGCTCAGCGTCTAAGCCACTGAGCCACCGCATCCCAATCCTCCACTCTATAGAGCAGGATAGAAAAGTCTTTCCACCACTGCAACTATTCAGCACACAGGTAATGATGGATCTCCCTTGAAGATTTTTTTCCTCAAATGCACAGGGGGGGAAAAAAGCAAAGCAGGAGATCCAGGGAAGGATCTGGTATTAACCCCCCCAGACAACTTCAGACATTTAACACTGATATTTTTGATGGCTTGGCCTTCCGGCTTGGAAGAAGGAAGCAATCTCTGTGTCTAAAACTAAAGTCGTTATTCTTTGACTGACCGTTGATGAGGCAGCTTGTAACCAGAAACCAGCAGCTATTTCTAGCTGGTGTAAGTTGTGAGGGTCACACAAACTCCCAAGAGTCCAACCTGGGTCACCCCCCCCCCATAGCCAATGAAAAGCTTCCAAAGGCAGGAATAGAAAAGGCTGTTGGGAGGAAGAAAGAAGGTGACCTCAAGTGACCCATCTATGAGGTCAGGCCAGGCCCACAAAAGAGGAATATGAAGGAGGAGGAGGAACGTACAAGAGCATTGAGGTCAGGTTCTACAGAAAAGAAAAAGTATGAAAGGAAAAACCTGGGTTGGGTTGCCCTTAAGTGCTTAAGATACTGGGAAACATTAGAAGAACATTTTTCCAGAAGTTCTGGAGATGTTATCAAGCAAGCTTCCTGGAATAGGATGGATTCTCACCCACCTTGTGGGTAACTACGGCTGGTGCAAGGCTGATACAACCTACACAGCTAGTACTCATGGTCTACAACACTGTTTTTCAAACTTGCCCATTTTAAGATTGGATTTCAACTCCCAGAATACCCCCCAACCAGCATGTTGGGAGTTGAAGTCCATACGTCTTAAAAAGTGGTCAAGTTTGAACAACAGCGGTCTACAAATGTGAGAAGAAGTTACCTTGCTAAGTAAAAACTAAGCAACCAGCCAACCTTGTTCCTTTGTCATGTATTTTTTTTTATAAAAAGTTTTTTTTTTTTCTCTTCATAACAAACATTACATCATTGATCCATCAGTGCGTCATCTGGGTACAATTTTTTGGTGTCATATTTAACGCTTACCACCATTTTCTTAATATGTGCGTATCTTTACTTTTACATTTCAATTTGTTATATCTCCTGCTAAAGCATTTTCCTTCCAAATTTATTTAATTTTATACCACTTTTTGTCCATATTCATTTGCCACCCAATGATAAAACTGCCCCCATGTGTTACAATACTCCGATTCTTCCTTCCCTTTAATTTTGTTCCTTTGTCGTGTTATGGGACCACAAGGAGAACCTCAACAAGAAAAGGGTGAAAGCACCATACCTTGGATGTTGTCCCAACTGGGCAAAACACAAGTTTTTGTCTACACAAAGAAACACTCGTATGGAGGTGGCACTATCACAACCCACGTCCTTGCGGTTGTGAGCCTCTCCGCATCGCTACCTTTTGGAGTTTCACGAGACGCACAAGATAAAACAGTAAATCAAGGAATTCTGAAGAAGGAAAGGTCAAAAGCTTGGATAGAGGACAGGAGGAAAACAAGACCTACCTTTTCTCCAATTGTGATAAAAGTCCTGGAATCCAAGTTCCTTGGAGGTCTGTAGAAGAAACAAAGAAAAGAATTCAATCCGGTCCCAAAGTGGTCCTGGAAAAGACCTTGCCAGAAACCCAGGGCCCATCTCCTAGGCCCGTGATGGCGAACCTATGGCACGCGTGCCATAAGTGGCATGCGGAGCCATATCGGTGGGCACGCGACTGTTGCCGTAGCTCAGCTCTGGTATGCATGTGCGCGCCAGCCAGCTGATTTTTGGGCCACCGGAAGGTCCACCAGAAGTCGGGAAACGGGCCGTTTCCGGCCTCCAGAGGGAGTAGGGAAGGCCATTTTTGCCCTCCCCAGGCTCCTAGAAAGGCTCTGGAGCCTGGGGAGGGCGAAAAACGAGACTTCCGGTCCTGCCGGAAGTCAGCAAATGGGCTGTTTCTTTCCTCCAGAGGGCCTCCGAGGGGGGGAGGGGGAGGCTGTTTTCACACACACACACCCAGGTTCCTAGAAAGCCTCTGGAGCCTGGGGAGGGCGAAAAATGGGCCTACCAGGCCTACCGTGCCAAAAGCAAGGGGGAGCCAATGCGCAGGGTGGGGCGCATTGAATTACGGGTGTGGGCATGCACGCGTGCGACACCCCCCCCCCACGCTCCCCCCACTTTTCGTATGCGACGGCTAAAAGGTTAGCCATCACTGTCCTAGGCTCTAGCATGGAAAAAAGAAAACAAGATGAAAATATAATCCATCGAGCTGCGGCTTTCGCTGATAAATCAGGCAGCCCAAGGTGAAGACACAATTCATCCTTCCTCACGTTCTCGCATTACAACAAAACTCCCATTTAACAGGCTGTTTGGGAGAGCAGGCAGTCCGTTAAATCCAAATGATTGCAATGGATGTTCCTTATGTGCAGTTATGTAATTGAAACGTTTGACCTCAGATGCCCCGGCTTACATCATTGGGTTCAACAAGTCCTTGACGTCACCTAACCACACGAGTGACATAAATGGAGGCAAATGATGTGAAAACATCAATTATCTCATTATGCAATTGGATGTCCCCGACATTAAATGACGCCGATTGTCCAGGCTGATTCAGAAACAACGGACTGTGGGAGGGATCATGCCTCAAAGAACATTTTCTTCATTCCATCTTGCACTTCACTAATCGGAGATCCGGAGAAAACAACTTTACTTGCATTCATTTTGATTTTTATCTCGTTCAGAAAATCTCAGGGTGGCTTCTCATAAACTTTCAGCATCTTTAAGATCAATGCTTCAATTCGAAACGGCGTTAAGCCAAACGCCGTTTGAATTCTTACAGGGGATCCTCCGCTTACGACCACAACGGAAGCCAAAAATTCCTGTCGCTAAGTGAGACATTTGTTAAGTGAGCTTTGTCCCATTTTTACCACCTTTCCTGCCACAGTTGTTAAGCGAACCACTGCAGTTCTTAAGCTCCCCCATTACCTTTGCTTGTCCGGTCACAAAAAGTGATCACATGACCCTGGGACACTGCAACTGTCATAAGTACATGCCAGTTGCCAAGAGGTTGAAATTTGATCACATGACCACCGGAAGGCTGCAATGGTCGTAAGAGTGAAAAACGGCCCTTAGCCAGTGATAGGTTGTTCCCGGTTCGCACCGGTTCACAAGAACCGGTAGTAAAAATTTGTATTAGTTCGGAGAACCGGTAATAACATTGGCTGGCCATGCCCCCGAACCGGTCCCCGGCCCGGTCGCCGCTCACTTACCCCGCCCACCTCATCAGAGGCCTTTTTTTTTTTTTAATTTTTAAAAGCCTTTTTTCTACAACCTCTTCGGCCGAAAAAATGCTTTTAAAAGTAAAAAAAAAAGCCTCTGATGATCGCGTGGCTCAGCTGGGATCGTCAGAGGCTTTTAAAATCATTTTTTCTACAACCTCTTCAGCTGAAGAGGTTGTAGGGGGAAAAAATGCCTTTAAAAGCCTCTGACGATCCCAGCTGAGTTGCCTGATCGTCAGAGGCTTCTAAAAGCATTTTTTTTCCTGCAACCTCTTAAGGTTGTAGAAAAAATGCTTTTAAAAGTAAAAAAAAAAAAAGTTGGCCATGCCCACCCAGTTACATTACCCCCCCCCAAGCCACGCCCACAAAATAAGTCACGCCCACAGAACCAGTAGTAAAAAAAATTAGACCCCACCCCTGCCCTAAGCCACTTTTTTTTCAGCGCCGTTGCAACTTGGAATGATCACTAACTCGAGGACTACCTGAACTCGTCAGAAAAGGTGAAATAGATCTTACGTTGCAGGGACCGCTGACTGTTTATTAACCGACGGCATCCTTAATATGGGTGGCCTTTTCTTCTTTGGACCTAAAAGAAAAAGGACGTTTTTAAATAAACGATCTGCTTGAGAAGACAACGTTTCTGTTCATTATACAGTGCCAAACTAGTCTGTTCAATTGTGGGTTGTTGTTTTTTTAAACACACACACAGATACACACACACACCAGGGGCTGGCTTCAAATATTTTAGCAAGGGGTTCTCTGCCTGGTTGCTGGATGGGTGTGGCCATGGTGGGTGTGGCCTAGTCAGCCTCCTGCACCATGGTGGATGGGGGGGGCGTTTTAGCCCTCCCCGGGCTCCAGGGGATTTCCTTGACCTTCCGGGACGGCAAAAACGGCCTCCCCAGGCTTTGGAGGCCCTCTGGAGGCCAGAAACGGGCCCCGTTTTTCGCCCTCCCCGAGCCTCCATGCGCGCCCTGCATTTACCTGTATCCAAAACGGGCCGTGTGGGGACTCCTGGAAGGGGAAGGGAGGGGCGAGCCCAGCCAAGAGTGGGATTTGAGGGTTCTCCGAACTGCACAGAATCTTAGCTAGAGGTTCGCCCGAACCCCTGCGAACCCCCAGCACGCACACGCGCAGAGTTGCGTTTACATGATGCGCTAAACCGGACCGGTCGCACTGGTGAATCAGGACTATGAGAAGTGATGCAAAATGAGGGGTGGGCTATGAAGACCTCATCTAAGTCAAAATGCTTTCCACCCCGGTTGTTGCCGCATTGGCTTCACTGTCTCACAGCCCAGCCTACCTCGCAAGGCTGTTGAGAGGATAAAAATAGGTGAGAGAACTCACCTAGTCCTTTCTTCCTATTCCATTCAGACGAGACCTACCCGGTTCCTGACAACATATGAAGAACCGTTGCAGAAATTGGGCATGTCTAGTTTAAAGAAAAGGAGGACTAGGGGTGACTTGATAGCAGTTTTCCAATATCTCAGGGGCTGCCCCAAAGAAGAGGGAGTCAAGCTATTCTTCAAAGCTCCTGAGGGCAGGACAAGAAGCAATGGGTGGAAACTAATCAAGGAGAGAAGCTACTTAGAACTAAGGAGAAATTTCCTGACATTTAGAACAATTCATCAGTGGAACAACTTGCCTCCAGAAGTTGCAAATGCTCCAACACTGGAAGTTTTTAAGAAGATGTTGGATAAACAAGTGGTGTAGGGTTTCCTGCCTAAGCAGGGGGTTGGACTAGAAGACCTCCAAGCTCCCTTCCCGCTCTGTTCGTCTCCATTTCCATTTCCAAAGAATGAAGAAGTTTGGTTCTAACTCTCAGATATTGTAGGCAGGCCAAGCAAGTGATTTTCAGCAGTGGAGGGATTTTTTTTTTTTTACTTACCAACTTTTCGCTTTTCCAAGGATCCTTTGGGATCTGCAAGAGAAGAGAGAGGAGGTTAGGTTAGGAAAGAGCTGTTGTTAAAAAAAAAAAATAGCCAGAATAACTGGGCTGATGATAAGCAGGTAAAAGCCCAGGAAGGAAATACTTCTGTGAGACCAATAAAATTTTTGCAAGAAGTTTTGTCAGATTCCACGTTGGCCAAATCCTTCACACAGCCAATCTGGAAGCCAAATTCTGAAGTCCTCTATCTATCTATCATCTATCTATCTATCTATCTATCTATCTATCTATCTAACCATCCATCCATCCATCCATCCATCCATCATCTATCTATCTATCTATCTATCTATCTATCTATCTATCTATCTATCTATCATCTATCTATCTATCTATCTATCATCTATCTATCTATCTTTCTATCCATCCATCCATCCATTTATTTTGTCGAGTATGTATTAGATAATATATATAAATATAAGCATGAATTGAATACATAAACTGAATACAATTAAAGGGAAATATTAGGACAGGGACGGTAGGCACGCTGGTGCACTTATGCACGCCCCCTTAGAGACCTCTTAGGAATGGGGTGAGGTCAACAGTAGACAGTCTTAGGTTAAAGTTTTGGGGGTTTTGGGATGAGACCACAGAGTCAGGTAGTGCATTCCAGGCATTGACCACTCTGTTGCTGAAGTCATATTTTCTGCAATCGAGTCTGGAACGGTTCACTTTAAGTTTGTATCTATTGTGTGCTCGTGTATTGTTGTGGTTGAAGCTGAAGTAGTCATTGACAGGTAGGACATTATAGCAGATGATTTTATGAGCTATGTTTAGGTCATGCCGAAGTCGGCGTAGTTCTACATTTTCTAAACCCAGAATTTCAAGCCTGGTAGCCTAAGGTATACCGGAGAAGAAACCATAACAGTATTTTCTAGATAAATATGGTTTGATTTTGTTTGTTTGCATCCACTGAACCAGTCTGTAACTTTGGCCTAGGCCAGGGAAACCTCTACAGCCAGCAGCTGTTCTAAATCCGAGACTTGCTTGTCCTACTTGAACGTTGGCCAACTTTCGCGCTTCTTGCGTTCCAATTCTGACATGATCAGAACCACTAGAGGTCCTTCCGTGGCTGGAATTTCAAAAGCCAGACCCGGAAGGGGCAAAAGACCTCTTGTGGGTTCCCACAAGGAAATTTTGACTCTGTATTAAAAAAAATAAAAATCAAGAAAAGAGGGAAGGAGGGAAGGAAGGAAGGAAAGAAGTTAGTTATGATGGAGGAGGGAGGGAGGAAAGGAAGGAAGGAAGGAAGGAAAGAAGTTAGTTATGATGGAGGGAGGGAGGGGGGAAAGGAAGGAAGGAAAGAAGTTAGTTATGATGGAGGGAGGGAGGGAGGAAAGAAAGGAAGGAAGGAAAGAAGTTAGTTATGATGGAGGGAGGAAGGGGGGAAAGGAAGGAAGGAAAGAAGTTAGTTATGAGGGAGGGAGGGAAGGAAGGAAGGAAGGAAAGAAGTTAGTTATGATGGAGGGAGGGAGGAAGGAAAGGAAGGAAGGAAGGAAAGAAGTTAGTTATGATGGAGGGAGGGAGGGAAGGAAGGAAGGAAAGAAGTTAGTTATGATGGAGGGAGGGAGGGAAGGCAGGAAGGAAGTTATGATGGAGGAAGGGAGGAAAGGAAGGAAGGAAAGAAGTTAGTTATGATGGAGGAGGGAGGGAGGAAAGGAAGGAAGGAAGGAAGGAAAGAAGTTAGTTATGATGGAGGGAGGAAAGGAAGGAAGGAAGGAAAGAAGTTAGTTATGATGGAGGGAGGAAGGAGGGAAAGGAAGGAAGGAAAGAAGTTAGTTATGATGGAGGGAGGGAGGGAGGAAAGGAAGGAAGGAAGGAAAGAAGTTAGTTATGATGGAGGGAGGAAGGGAGGGAAGGAAGGAAGGAAAGAAGTTAGTTATGATGGAGGGAGGAAGGGAGGAAAGGAAGAAAGGAAAGAAGTTAGTTATGATGGAGGGAGGGAGGGAAGGAAGGAAGGAAGTTATGATGGAGGGAGGGAGGGAGGAAGGGAAGGAAGAAAAGAAGGAAGGAAATTAGTTAGGATGGAGGGAGGGAACAAGAACTCCAGAATGTTGATTGCAATTGACAACAATTTGCAAATCTGGGTATTTTGTATAACTACTAGGAAATTTAGAGTATGAAGCAAAAGCTATCCAAAAATCAGAGCTTTATTAAATGATTAGCCCCCTCTTTCTGTCTTCTATCTATCATTTATCTGTGTCTGTCTGTCTGTCTGTCTTGTCATCTATCCATCCATCCACCCAACCATCTCTCTCTCATCTCTCTCTCATATCTCTATCTATCTATCTATCTATCTATCTATCTATCTATCTATCTATCTATCTATCTATCTCCAATACAAGGATAAGGGAAAGCAGCCATTGCAACCGCTTACTTATTACAGTAAACCACGGTTTGCTGTACAGTAAACCATGGCTTGTTGTGCTTAGCTCGACAAGCCACGGTGACCTGGGGTGAACCTCCTGCAAAGCTCTAACAAACCCTAGGAAGGAAGGAAGCCATCACAACCCCTGCAGAGAGAGCACAGCTCCTCCGTTTATAACCCCATTTATTTTAAGACTGTATACACTTCCCTTCCAATTAAGTATTTCCTACTTCCACAAACGTTTCAAAAGGGGTTACAACAGGGCATAACACCAAGGCTCCCTTATCCACGGGAGTCCAAATTTAAGACTTTGTGGACTTCAACTCCCAGAATTAATTCCCCAGCCAGTCTTCAAAAGCTGCCAAAATTGGAGGCCCCGGCATTAAGAGGGAGCAAGACATTTTGGCAAGTGGAATAGAATAGAAGAGTTGGAAGGGATCTTGGAGGTCTTCTAGTCCAACCCCCTGCCCAGGCAGGAAACCCTACACCACTTCAGACAAATGGTTATCCAACCTCTTTTTAAAAATCTCCAGTGTTGGGAGCATTCGCAACTTCTGGAGGCAAATTTGTTCCACTGATTAATTGTTCTAATGAAGTGGCTTAATTAATTAGGTTCTAATTAAGTGGCTTTGTCCCCTGAAGAGTTTGCTGCTCAAAAGACAGAACGGAAATCTTTCCGCCCTCCCTTCCCCAAAACACAGAATAAAGTTACTTGGAACAAGAGAAACGCCATTGGGAAGAAGGCACAGAAGAGGCTGTACTTCCTAAATCTATCTCAGCATCTCCTCCTGTCCTCCTATCGCAGCACCATTGAGAGTGTCCTGACATGCGGCATTCTTGCATGGTATGGGAGCAGCTCTGTAGCGGACAAAAAAAGCTCTATAGAGAATCATTAAAACTGCCCAGAATATCATCGGACTCCAGCTACCAGCCCTGGATGACATCTTCGAATCTCGCTGTTTGAGAAAGTTGCATAACATTCTCAGAGACTCTTCCCATCCTGCTCACAATCTTTTTGGACTGTTGCCTTCTGGCAGAAGATGCAGAACAATTCAAACTCGGACCACACGTTTTCTGAATAGTTTTTATCCCAGAGCTATAATTGCACTCAACAATGAACTAAAGGGCCACCATCCGTGAGCTGTTGGACCGCATTACTTGGTCTGTTGTGTGGATGTTTAGATGGTTTAGGGGTGGGGAATTGTGGTGGGTGGGAGGGTGTTTGGGGATTGTCATGTGTGTTGGACCTGGTCTTTGGATGTTAAGTGGATTTTGTTGTAGGGGTATACAGTGTATACACGTACAATAACAATAAACTTATTATTATATACACAAAAATGACAGTATACACAGCAAATGAGATAACCATGCTGGATTTCGTATCACAAATCACTTATTATTATTATTATTATTATTATTATTATTATTATTATTATTATTATTATTATTATTATTAGTTAATCTTTAGTGAGATTCGCAGCCTTTGAGGCTGGTTAATAGCTCAGCAGCTCGAGTCCTAACCAAGGACCTAGGAACTGTTAAGGTATCGTCGGAGGATGTAAGCTGTTCCGAGTAAGGTGGTTTTTTGTAGAGTCAAAATGTTCAAGTCCGGTAAATTTAGAATTTCTAAATAGCGGGGTAGCCCTTTGGGTATTGCTCCAAGGGCTCCAATTACATTCGGGACAACACACGATTTCTTTTTTCCACAGTCGCTCAACTTCAATTTGCAAGTCCCGGTACTTTGTGATTTTTTCTTGCTGCTTATCTTCAATCCGTGCATCACCAGGTATTGCAATGTCAATGAACCATACTTTTTTTCTTTTCAACTATTGTTATGTCAGGTGTGTTGTGGACCAAGTGCCTGTCAGTCTGAATCCTGAAGTCCCACAAGATCTTGAGTTTCTCATTCTCTAAAACTTTCTCAACCTGATGTTCCCAGTGGTTTTTGCTGTACTCAGATCCAAACTCCTGGCACAATTTCCAGTGAATAATAATAATTATTATTACCACCATCATCATCATCATCAATATTATTATTATTGCAAAATGCAACCTGAAATCCTCATTTTCATTTTAGGCATCCGGAACAAACACGGCCTCCTGGCTTGATTCGAACGCAACACTATTAAACTTCGAGGCAAACGACTTGATTTTTACAAACCAGCACTTTTTTTAAAAAAAAAAAAAAAAAGGAAAATCAAGAGAGGCGTGTTTGCTTGCATAATAAACCCCTGCTGCTTCCCTCCCCCGAACTTAGCAAGCAACAAGAAGAGTTGGCAGGTGGATTTGAACCGGGATTTAGGGAAACTTTAGGGCCTGGCAGAGTCAATTTGGCTTTGCCGCAGACGGTGAGTACCCCTTTACTCATCCGGTGTGACTAAACCACCCAGTCTGGTCAATCCAGTTTTCGATCCTCTAAAATCTTTTCATAGCTACGAGACGAGGATGTATAATTTGCATATACTGTACAGGTATTCTTCAACCCCCACGGTTCGTTTAGTGACTGTTCAAAGTTACAACGGCCCTGAAAAAAAGGGACTTAATGGCCGGTTTTTCACACTTGCGACTTTTGTCGCCTCCCCGTGATCAAAATTCAGACGCTTGGCAACGGACTCATACTTATGACCGTTGCTCTGTTCCCAAGGTCTCCTTTTGCGACCTTTTGACAAGCAGAGATTGCCACAGATTCACTTAATAACCGCGTTACTAACTGATCCACTGCGGCGATTCCCTTAGCAACCGTCACCAAGAAAGTTTGTAAACGGAGGCAAAACTCACTTAACCAATTGTCTGACATAACGACAGAAATGTTAGGCTCCATTGCAGTCGTTCAGTCGAGGACTACCTGTGTATAATTCCTACGATTCAGAAGGGAAGCACAAAAACAACATTTGCACACACATTTGCACTTATTCTGCCTGGGAGGGGTCACCCGTGTGCAAAAAGTTCAGGAGGAGATTAGCTCTGGATTTGGGAAGAGCTGCAGAAATCAGGCAGTCCTCAAGTTACGGCTGTTTGTTTTAAGAACCATTTGAAATTACAACAGGGTCCATGAAAAATGGCATACCAACACACACCCACACCCCGTAGTCGAGTGATATTTGGCAAATTTGCTTTACGAATGAGGACACAATGAGGACTAGCACCTTGCCTGGCAGCCTCAAGGCCACAAGATGGGCAAACTTCATCTCCACTTGCTTCCTTCCTCTAAATTTCCTTGGCGGGGCACCTGCAACACCCCAAATTTGGAAAAAGGACAATCTGTAACCTCTCCACCCACTCAGGCTGCCAGCCCTGCGAACACCTGAAGCCGGGAGCGTTTGGGCGACTGGATCCTGACCCAACAAGCTCTGCAGGAAATTCCACCTTGGTTGGGAGGCTTGTCAGGCAACAGGACTGAGTATCGGGTTGCTGCACCGAGCCTGCAGCTCCCTAGCGACAGCCCTGCATGCACACGCACGCAGAGGCTGCAGAAAACGCAACGGAGACCTCTGTTAAATATGCACCTCCCCGCCCCCTTCCAGTTCATGGATGCATCGGCAACTAACAATGACATAAAACAGGGTGTTCAATCTTGCCGAGTTTGAAGACTTGTGGACTCTCAACTCCCAGAATTCCCCAGCCAGCAATTCTGTTGACTTTTGAGACTTGTGGATTTCAACTCCCAGAATTCCCCAACCAGCAATCTTAGTGATGTTAAGACTTGTGGACTTCAACTCCCAGAATTCCCCAGCCAGCAATTTTGTTGACTTGTGGACTTCAACTCCCAGAATTCCTCAGCCAGCAATTTTGTTGACTTGTGGACTTCAACTCCCAGAATTCCTCAGCCAGCAATTTTGTTGACTTGAGGACTTCAACTCCCAGAATTCCCCAGCCAGCAATTTTGTTGACTTGAGGACTTCAACTCCCAGAATTCTCTAGCCAACAATCTTGGCGATTTTAAGACTTGTGGATTTCAACTCCCAGAATTCCTCAACCAGCAATTTTGTTGACTTTTAAGACTTGTGGGCTTCAACTCCCAGAATTCCCCAGCCAGTTTTGGAAGTCCACAAGTCTTAAAAGTCAACAAGATTGGACACACCTGATCTAGAAGAAACAGGGGTGGGGAGGAATCCAGCAGGTTCAAAAATCCTCCTCCCAACAGCATCCTAGCTGGATCATCATCTGATTGGCTTCCAGAATTGTCTGTCGGGTGGGGGTGGGGGGCGTTACCTAAAGACTTAGCACGGGATTCTGCATTTCTGCAAAGCTTGCTGATCTGGGGGCTTTGTATTTCTTTCTCCTCTTTTTACGCCAGTGGCAGGAGATCAACCACACACGGAAAGCGCACGCCAGGAAAATAAAAACCAACCAGGACACAAAACCTTCAGATAGGATTCTGCAGCAATATTTGGGTTTTAAAACAGGAAGGTTGTGAAATGCACGTTAATGCATAATATGTCATCCAAAGCAAAGCCAAAGCTTAAAGCATCCATAGGCAACAGGGCTTTGCTTGTTTATTTTGCTTATTGTACAGGCTGGCAGACGGAGGGCAAAGGCAATTCTAAAAAGCTTTCTTTTGTGGATTCAAACAAAAACAAAAACAAACTGGAATCAGGAGGGAAGAGATTGTTCCAAGATTCTGGATTGGAGCGTTTAATTTTCCAGGCAGTGCCAAATCTCCTGTTTTAAAGCTACTGATACCCCATTTGCTCTGGCACATATTGCACTGACATATAGGAAGGAAGGAAGGAAGGAAGGAAGGAAGGAAGGAAGGAAGGAGGGAGAGGAAGAATGAAGTGAGTGAGTGATGGAAGGAAGGAAGGGAGGGAGGGAGGGAGGGAAGGAAGGAAGGAAAGGAAGAAGGGAGTGAGTGAGGGAAGAAAGGAAAGAAGGAAGGACAGGAAGAAGGGAGTGAGTGAGCAAGTGAGTGAAGGAACAAAGGAAAGAAGGAAGGAAGGAGAGGAAGAAAGGAGTGAGTGAGGGAAGGAAGGAAGGAAGGAAGGAAGAATGAAGTGAGTGAGTGAGTGAGTGAGGGAAGGAAGGGAGTGAAGAAAGGAAGGAAGGAGAGTAAGAAGGGAGTGAGTGAGGGAAGAAAGGAAAGAAGGAAGGAGAGGAAGAAGGGAGTGAGTGAGCAAATGAGTGAAGGAACAAAGGAAAGAGGAAAGGAAGGAGAGGAAGAAAGGAGTGAATGAGGGAAGGAAGGAAGGGTGAGTGAAGGAAGGAAGGAGAGGAGAGGAAAAAGTGAGTGAGCGAGCGAGTGAAGGAAGAACAAAAAGGAAGGAGAAGCGAGGAAGAAGGGAGTGCGTGAGCGAGTCAGTGAGTGAAGAAAGGAAAGAAAGGAAGCAGAGGAAGAAAGGAGTGAGTGAGTAAGTGAGGGAAGGAAGGAAGGGTGAGTGAAGGAAGAGAGGAGAGGAAGAAGTGAGTGAGCAAGCGAGTGAAGGAAGAAAGGAAAGAAGGAAGGAAGGAGAGGAAGAAGGGAGTGAGTGAGCGAGTGAGTGAAGGAAAGAAGGAAGGAAGGAGAGAAAGAAGTGAGTGAGTGAGTGAGTGAGTAAAGGAAGGAAGGAAGGAAAGAAGGAATTGATGCCTAACTCACTCGGAAGTCAGACACGCGTCACCCCAGTGGAGTAGGACAGGGCTGCCTTAAAAGCCTTATAAAAAATTGTGGCTGTGCCACCATTTGTTTTCTGAGGACTCAAAACAAGACTTGATCCCCAGCCAGTGGAATTCAGGATCGAGACCCACTAGGCCTGTTTTTAGAACGCCAGGCAAGCTTGGATCCGTTTCCTAGTGGACAGATGGACGTTTCTAGAAAGCTGCAAAGCAGGACAAACGCAGGCTGCGATTGTCCCGACTCTGTTGCTCAGCAACTGTTGCTTTTGGCGTGGAGGCAACATAGAGCAAGTAGAACTTGCAGTTGCTGGTCTTCTCCGTTAATTTCCCTAAAAGGGAAATCCCTCTTTTTAAAAAAGGATCTCTTCTTGAAAGCTTGCCACCAGGAGAGCGAGCAAGGTGTGTTTTTGGGGAGAGAAGCACACCTACGCACCTTAATCCCTGAAAGAATGGCGCGTTAGGCTGAAATTGCAAACACTGAATTTAAGGAAAAGAAAGATCAGGGGGTGACATGATAAGACGTCTTCCAATATTTGAGGGGCTGCCACAAAGAAGAGTGGGGTCAAATTATTCTCCAAAGCACCTGAGGGCAGGACAAGAAGCAACGGATGGAAACTCATCAAGGAGAGAAGCAACCTGGAATTGAGGAGAAACTTCCTAACAGTGAGGACAATTAACCAGTGGAACAGCTGGCCACCAGAAGATGTGGGTGCTCCTTCACTGGAGGCTTTTAAGAAGAGACTGGACAACTGGAATATTATAGGGCCGTGATGGTGAACCTATGGCACCAGTGGTGGGTTTCAAAATTTACGACCGGTTCTGTGGGTGTGGCTTGGTGGGTGTGGCATAGCTTGGTGGGCGTGGCAGGGGAAGGATACTGTAAAATCCCCATTCCCTCCCAACTCCAGGGGAAGGTTACGGCAAAATCCCCATTTCCTCCTGATCAGCTGGGACTCGGGAGGCAGAGAATAGATGGGGGCGGAGCCAGTCAGAATTTTTACTACCGGTTCTCCGAACTACTCCAAATTTCCGCTACCGGTTCTCCAGAACTGGTCAGAACCTGCTGAAACCCACCTCTGTATGGTATGCGTGCCAGAGGTGGCTCACAGAGCCCTCTCTGTGGGCATGCACGCCATTGCCAGCTGTTCTTCTGGTTTCTGGCGCACACATGCACGCCGACCAGCTAGTCTTTGTGGGCACCGGTGTGCTGGAAAACAGCCCGGAAAACAGGCATGCACACAACAGCCAGCTGGTCTTTGGGTTTCCGGTGCTCCGGCGTGCAGGAAGACCAGCTGACTGGCGTGCACCTGCACGCCGACCAGCTGGTCTTTGGGTTTCCGGTGCTCCAGCATGCAAGAAGACCAGCTGACTGGCGTGCACCTGAGCGCCGACCAGCTGGTCTTTGGGTTTCCGGTACTCCAGCATGCAGGAAGACCAGCTGACTGGCGTGCACCTGCACGCCGACCAGCTGGTCTTTGGGTTTCTGGTACTCCAGCATGCAGGAAGACCAGCTGACTGGCGTGCACCTGCGCGCCGACCAGCTGGTCTTTGGGTTTCCGGTGCTCCAGCATGCAGGAAGACCAGCTGACTGGCGTGCACCTGCGCACCGACCAACTGATCTTTGGTTTTCTGGCGCTCTGGCATGCGCACATGCACATACATGCACGCACATTCCAGTTTGGGCACTCGGTGCCGAAAAGGTTCACCATCACTGGTATAAGGTCTCCTGCTTGGGCAGGTGGTTAGACCAGAAGATCTCTAACATCCCTTCCAAGTCTGTTATTCTTTTTTTTTTTAATTTTCCAAGGTTTTATTTATAGACTTGAGAAATTAAAACAAAACAATGTGTGAATTTGTACAGGACTGTCACAATTAAGTTACAATTTAAGTCTGTTGTTCTATTCCATGTCCCTATATCTAAGGACCTGCCACAAAGAAGAAGAGGAGTTCAACTTATTTTCCAATGCACCGGAAGGCAGGACAAGAAGCAACGGGTGGAAACGAATCAAGGAGAGAAGCAACTTAGAACTAAGGAGGAATTTCCTGACGGAGAGAACGATTGACAGGAATGCCCTGTCTCCAGAAGCTGTGAATGCTCTGACACTGGAAGTTTTTAAGAAGAGATAAGATAACCATTTGTCTGAAGTGGTGTAGGGTTTCCTGCCTGGGGTTCGACTAGAACAGGGGTTAAACGCTCAAAGAGCCATTTGGACCCGTTTCCCACCAAAAAGAAAACACCGGGAGCCACAAAACCCTTCCCCGTGTCTGACTATTTCTCGAGCGGCCACAAAACTAGCATATGTAGTTGAATTAAACTTTGTTTTCTTCTGAAACTTTTCTTTCCTTGGATTTATCCATGGTTAGCCTACTGGGGGGTCGAAAACCTCAATAAATTGCATGCCGGGCGGGTGTCGCACATTGGCAGTTGTGACGCATATTTTGAGTGACAGGGAGCCGCAGCCGAGGGGTGAAAGAGCCACATGCGGCTCCAGAGCCGCAGGTTGCTGACTCCTGGACTAGAAGACCTCCAAGGTCCCTCCCAAGTCTGTTATTCTGAATAGGTTCTCCCCCCGTAAAGCAACGCAATTAACCCGCAAACGGCTTAGGGAGGAGGCAGACTCCGATTCTCACTCGTCCTTTGCAGAACTGACCGACTGAAAAAGGGGAGTTACAAGGATCCGGCAATCCCTGCAGAAGGATCTTAGTTGCTGATCGCGGCCCTGGATTTTCTGATGCTTGCGCAGTCGTAGGAGGGAGCCAGGAAAGGAGCCTGTACAATATTTCATGAACAGGTTGTATACAAATCGCTGCCAAGACAGCAGCAAATCCGGTTTCTCTTTTCTACTCTGGCCGAGAAATGAAATTGACTCATTTTTCAAAAGGAATTGACACTTGTGATAAACGATTGGCTGCCCAATGTTACTTGACTGTATAGGAACAGATAGTTTCTTAGAAAAAAAAGCAGGAAAGGTGACTGGGTGATTCTGGGCGAATTGCCAGGCGATGGTGAGTTCTAGTCCTGCCTTAGGCATGAAAGCCAGCTGGGTGATTCTGGGCGAATTGCCAGGCGATGGTGAGTTCTAGTCCTGCCTCAGGCATAAAAGCCAACTGGGTGATTCTGGGCAAATTGCCAGGCGATGGTGAGTTCTAGTCCTGCCTTAGGCATAAAAGCCAGCTGGGTGATTCTGGGCGAATTGCCAGGCGATGGTGAGTTCTAGTCCTGCCTCAGGCATAAAAGCCAGCTGGGTGATTCTGGGCGAATTGCCAGGCGATGGTGAGTTCTAGTCCTGCCTCAGGCATAAAAGCCAGCTGGGTGATTCTGGGCGAATTGCCAGGCGATGGTGAGTTCTAGTCCTGCCTCAGGCATAAAAGCCAGCTGGGTGATTCTGGGCGAATTGCCAGGCGATGGTGAGTTCTAGTCCTGCCTTAGGCATGAAAGCCAGCTGGGTGATTCTGGGCAAATTGCCAGGAGATGGTGAGTTCTAGTCCTGCCTCAGGATAAAAGCCAGCTGGGTGATTCTGGGCGAATTGCCAGGCGATGGTGAGTTCTAGTCCTGCCTTAGGCATAAAAGCCAGCTGGGTGATTCTGGGCAAATTGCCAGGCGATGGTGAGTTCTAGTCCTGCCTTAGGCATGAAAGCCAGCTGGGTGATTCTGGGCGAATTGCCAGGAGATGGTGAATTCTAGTCCTGCCTTAGGCATAAAAGCCAGCTGGGTGATTCTGGGTGAATTGCCAGGCGATGGTGAGTTCTAGTCCTGCCTCAGGCATAAAAGCCAGCTGGGTGATTCTGGGCGAATTGCCAGGCGATGGTGAGTTCTAGTCCTGCCTCAGGCATAAAAGCCAGCTGGGTGATTCTGGGCGAATTGCCAGGCGATGGTGAGTTCTAGTCCTGCCTCAGGCATAAAAGCCAGCTGGGTGATTCTGGGCGAATTGCCAGGCGATGGTGAGTTCTAGTCCTGCCTCAGGCATAAAAGCCAGCTGGGTGATTCTGGGCGAATTGCCAGGCGATGGTGAGTTCTAGTCCTGCCTTAGGCATAAAAGCCAGCTGGGTGATTCTGGGCGAATTGCCAGGCGATGGTGAGTTCTAGTCCTGCCTTAGGCATAAAAGCCAGCTGGGTGATTCTGGGCGAATTGCCAGGCGATGGTGAGTTCTGGTCCTGCCTTTGGCACGAAAGCCAGCTGCACGGAATGCTGTTCCCTTCCCACCAAAGGGGGGTCCCTATTTTTCTACTTGCGTTTTTTAAGTGCTTTCGAACTGCTAGGTTGGCAGAAGCTGGGAAAGGTCACAGGAGCTCGCCCTGTTACGCGGCACTAGGGATTCGAACCGCTGAACTTCCGACCTTTCGATCGACAAGCTCAGCGTCTTAGCCACTGAGCCACCGCGTCCCTGGCTGCTCTTTAGACTGATGCAAATTTAAGTTCCAATCCTTTTAAAAAAAAAAAAAAAAAACTCAAGATTAAACATTCTGCAGTGGTGCATCTCATTTTTTCCCCGCACTGCCCGGTTCAGTCTTTCCATATGCCAAGATCTCTCCTCTATTATTATTATTTTTAAAAAAAAAAACAAAAACCACCCAGCATTCATCTGGAATTCTCCTCCCAAACTTCCTGGCACAGTTTCCAAGAAGATGACTGTAAAAAAAAAAAAAACCTCTTTTGTTCCCGAAGAATTTTTTTGGCCTGGCTGAATCTGGTGATGTCACCAGGTTTTGAGTCACCAAAAGGATGATAAAAATACATTCACCCCTTCCTCTGGAGAGAGCCCCGAGACAGACAGCTTCTGTTTGTCTGGAAGGAAAAAAAAAAAAATCTCGAAGGCTATGATGGGCAGATGATTTGGGCCTTGGGAAAACCACAACTTAGTCCTCAACTTATGACCACAATGGAGTCCCAACTTTGTTATTAAGTGAGACCTTTGTTCAGTTTTGCTCCAGTTTTTAACCTCGTTTCTTGCCACCGTTAAGTAAATCACTGCGGTGGATAAGTTTAAGTCACCCGGTTGTTAAGCAGATCTGGCTTCCTCGACGTAGACTTTGCTTGTCAGAAGGTCGCCAATGGGGAATCACTGCCACCGTCATAGATATGAGTTGCCAAGCATCTGAATGATCATGGGAGGACGCTGCGAAGCTCGTAACTATGGAAGATGGTCACAAATCACATTTTCCAGGTCCGTCGTAACTTGGAACGGTCCCTAAATGAACTGCCGTAAGTGGAGGACTTCCTGGATTCACTTCCGGTGGGTCATCCTTTCTTAAAATAGCGACGGCCGATTTCTTACGATTTCTTACAATCCGGATCCTCTCTTGCAGAACTAGCGTTTCAAAGTTCCTAAGTCGTGCGTCCTTCTAAGTTGTGCGATGGTCCTAAGTGTGAGGAACGGTCGTTAAGTCCCTTTTCTTCAGCGCTGTCGTAACTTCCAACAGTTGCTCCACAAACAGCTGTGAGTGAAGGGACCCCCCTTGGCACTCCACGTCAAAAGTTGGCCAATGTTGAGAGACCAGGATCTGAAATGAGGTGGGTGCGAGATCTCCAACCAGACCTTCTCGGTGGTGGCCCCTTCCGAACTTTCCCGGAAAGAACGATCCGGTGCTGCTCTTCCTTTTCCGACGTTGTTAGCCCAAACTAAAACTCAGATGACTAATGCCATTTTTGGAAAGGGGAGAGGAGCCCCCCCCCGCACACCTGGAAATACGATACACCCTTTGAATAAAACCCAGCTGGCTCTGCTTTGCCAAGGACACTGCCGTCCGCTGGATTTCATCAAAGTTTGCAAAATGTTCCCCACGTGGAATGTGGAACATCCCTCTTGCAAAGTGGTCAGAAGGGACCGGAGATTAAGAACAGCCCATTCTAGGCTCGGAATGCCCCATTTGGAGGTATGTGTGTGTGTGTCAAAATGTTCCATGACAGCACAATTTCCGATAACCTTCACGTTCGAAGTCCTGTATCAGGAAAGTGCCAGGAAAGAAGGAAGCAGCTGGTGTGATATACTCTCCTCCCTCCTTCTATAAAAATGCCCTGGGATTTCAATTCCCAGGGCAAATTCTAGCCCCCACCCACTCAACGAGGCACAGCGTGGTGCCAACCGACCGGAGGGGGCAGGCGGGGGGAGAAACTTGGCTGGCAGCGGGAGAGGAAATCCGAAACTAAATAAAAATCAAATGCTTTGGTCTGATATTCTTGCAGCAGCTTGGCCACAGAATTACGAATTGCACCGTATCTCCTTAACTCTTACCTCCCTCCACAAAACCATTGTGCAGGTTTGCATAAGGTGGCATCCCGTCCGGTCCTTGTTTAGCAACCGGCAGCTTGGTCTTTTAACAGGAGCGATCCCGCTAAGTGAAACCTGTGACTCTGGACCTTTCTGCTTTTTACCGACTTTGCAGACCCCTTCATCCAAGGGGAAGATTCTTCGCCAAGGGATATTTTTTTTTCATCGAACGGTTGCTTAAACGAGGAGGAGCCGTTTTGCGTCTGCAGGGAGAACCTGGAGGCCTACCTCACAGGGGTGTAAAACCAGCTCAATTTGATCTTTAGGATTTTCAGTCTCAAAGGCTAACAGTGGCAGCCAGAGTGAAGAAGGACCCCTTATTCAAAATGTTTTGGACATCAAAACGTAAGTGAGGCGACCTCCATTCATCCACAGACTGTCATTGTGCGTCGTTGTGTGAATCTGGGTTTCTGGAAACCCCGCTTGGTTCCTGGTTCAGATGGCACAGCCCTCTGCAATGCTTCGAACAATGCTAGCAATTCTTTCATCCTAAAACCAGCAACTTGCTTCTTGTACATGTATGTCAACACAATGAATTCCTAGGAATTTCATCCCAGATACCAAAGATTCTAAACTGGTGCGATAATCCAGGAAACAGGCAAAGACACAAAGAGCATTCTTAACTTAAAAAAAAAAACACCCCAAAAACAACAATATTCATGGCTGGCTGGGGAATTCTGGGAGTTGAAGTCTACTCATCTTCAAACTGCCAAGTTGGGAAACACTTGTCTGTCTGTCTGTCTCTCTCTCTCTCTCTCTCTCTCTCATCATCTCTGTCTCTCTATATAATCTTGATGAACGTATTTTTTTCTTTTATATACATCGAGAGCATATGCACCAAGACAAATTCCTTGTGTGTCCAATGACATTTGGCAATAAAAAGTTCTATTCTATTCTATTCTATTCTATTCTATTCTATTCTATTCTATTCTATTCATCCATCCATGTATCATTTCTCATCTCTCTCCATTCATCTTTCATCTATCTATCTATCATCTACCATCTATCAATCATTATTTAGCAATCATTATCTACCTACCTATCATTATCTATCAATCATTATTTAGCAATCATTATCTATCTATCTATCTATCTATCTATCTATCTATCTATCTATTTATTTACCTATCATTATCTATATCTATCTTTATCTCTATTTCTATCTATCGTTATCTATATTTCTCTTTATCTCTACCCATCTATCATTATTTCTATCTATCATTATATCATCCATCCATCATCTATCTATCTATCTATCTATCTATCTATCTATCTATCTATCTATCTATCATCCATCTATCCAGTGGTGGGATTCAAGTAATTTAACAACCGGTTCTCTGCCCTAATGATTTCTTCCAACAACTAGTTTGCCAAACTGCTCAGAAAGTTAACAACTGGTTCTCCCGAAGTGGGGCGAACCGGCTGAATCCCACCACTGCATCTATCTAAACTTTGCAAACTTTTCTGCATTTAGGCACAGAAAAGAGGAGGAGAAAAACAAACAAACCAGCAGGGCAGGACCAAAACCGAGCATAATTTAATTTACATAAAGGGTTAAAAAAAAAAATCCTGCTGTCAGTCAAACTTACTCTTTGGTGACTTCATGGCCATCCCCACCTAGCTTTTTTGGCAGCCATACAAAAATGGCTTTGAAAGTCACCTGCTGCCAAGACTTCCCACCCCCCACCCCAATCCTGCAGTCTAGTCTATATCGCTTAGTGGTCTCCCATCCACCTGTAATACCCAACCCTATTCGATTGAGCAAATGCATCGACCGTCCTTGTATTGGACTCAGAATAATTTGCTATCACGACCGATCGGCGCTAAAGATTGCAATTTACAACTATTTGCAGAAAAATTGTAGGGCGGGAGGGGGGGGAGCCGCAGGAGAATATCCCCCTTAACCTCAACCCCACCCATGGACACACCCCATGATAAAGGAGGTTCTGGATATTTAAGCTTCCCCATCTGTAACCCACACATCCTTTCCACGACCGCATGCCATCCAGTAGTGGGATTCAGCCGGTTCGCCCCACTTCGGGAGAACCGGTTGTTGTTAAATTACTTGAATCCCACCGCTGATGCCATCTACCTACAGCTTCTGGAAGAGAGAGAGAGCAGGATGCCTCTAAGCATGTACAGAGCGCACCGCCTCAATGCCACCACCAATTTGGGTCGACTGGAAAGCAAGGAAACATAGCTCAGAATTTCTTTTGAGGTGGGGGTGACGGGCAGACAGGGAAGAACGAGCAAGGGTTGCAAGAAAGGATGCACAGGCACTAACGTCAGCCCCCCCTCTCTCTCCCTCCCTCCCCAGCCGGGTGGCTGGAAGGGGGGGCACAGCAGCTGATCGGGGAGGAGCCATTGGAATTCCCCCCCCCTTTCCCGTCGCTTTTTATTTTTTTTTTTTCTGAAGGAAGGCTGGGCCTCCCGTTTGCAGAAGTTGCAAAAAAAAGAAAAGAAAAAGGAGGAAAAACGGAAGCGACAATCCTCTTTGCAGAGAGAGGGAGTGAGAAAATAATAATAATAATAATAATAATAATAATAATAATAATAATAATAATAATAATAATAATAATAATAATAATAATAATAATAATATATTTTTAAGGCACGGCTGCAAGCTCTTTCGAGCTCCGCCTGCACGACACAGCTGCAAATTTGTCAGGCGCCGGCCGGAAATCTCATAAAAGTTTTGCAAGGCCCCCCCCCCCCTCTCCCTTCCCCAAGCCTCCCCCCCACACACCATTACTCACAACCACAATTTGGGGAGAGGGTGTGCAAGCAAGCCCGCAAGCGACCACCTCCCCACCTCCCACCCACCCACCCCCCAAACTGGGGCCGTGCAAAAAAGCCTTTGCACGCCGCCTTTTTGCACTTTCTGCTTCCCCCCCCCCTCCTTGTGCAACATCCCTTCCCCCCCCGTGCAAAACTTTTGGAAGGGGGGGGGTTGCACATTCATAATGCATCTCCCTCCCTTCCTCCTGCCCCCCCCCCGTGCATATTTCAAGCTTCCACCCACCGACCCCCCCGCCCGGCGCCACCGCTGCAACAACGGGCGTGTTTTTAACCTTTGCACGGGGAAAGAAAGAAAGAAAGAGAGAGAGAGAAGAGAGAGAGAGAGAGAAGAAAAAAAAAATTAGCTGCAAACTCGGATCGCAACCGACTTTTTTTTTTCTCCCCCTCCCCTCCCTCCCTCCTTCTCCCCCTCCTCTCCTTCCCTCCCACCCCCCCTCGCGCAATCACACAACAACAATTCTGCTTATTATTGTTATAATTTGCAATTGCAACATTTTTACAGCTACCTTGTTTCTTGTCCATGCTGATTTCCCAGAAGTTACGGAACCACCAGCAAAAAAAAAACAAAAACAAAAAAAAACCCGCACACACACACACACACACACAACGCCTTGCAGGGGTGACTCTGTACGTACGTGTGTGTGTGAGTGTGTGTTTTGTGTGCGCTGGCTTCGGAGCCACCGGTCTGGTTGCAAAGACACACAGAGACACACAAAAAGAGAGAGAAAGAAAAAAAAAAAAATCGGTGACAGTTAGTTCAAAGACCGGTGTGCACGCGCTTAAGTTCCCGGGCACTGTTCCATGTTCGCTTGCACGCTCAGTCCTCGCTTAAGGTCCGTCCTTCTGCGGGGCGCTAACCCGCACGCGGGAGGGGGCCCAGTCCCGCCAGGCCGCCAGGAAGCCCATCTTCATCTTCCTCCTGGAGGAAGGTGGAGGGGGGGTGGGAAGAAAGAAATTCCTCTCTCCTCTGCCCCCCAAAAAAAGAAAAAAAAATCAAGAGGCGCCCCCCCCCCAAAGTCTTCGCTCTTCTCCCCCCAAAACTCCTTCCGGCAAAAAGAAGATGAAATTTCCAACAAGCAAAAATGAAATGAAAGGGGGATAAAAAAAAAAAAGATTTTCTTTCTTTCTTTCTTTTTTTTCTCCCGGGGGTGGGGGGGAGGCGAGGTTGCCTTGTTTTTTTTTTGGGAGGGGGGCTGCTCAGATTACATTCGGGAGGGGGAGGCAGACACACACACACTCACACACACACAAGCTCCGCAACCGAAGTTGTAAAAAAAGAGCTGCTAAGGGCAGCCTGGAGAGATTCGGAGTGGGGGGGGGAGCTTTGACGTCAAACAGGAAGCTGGAAAGAAGCCAAAAAAGGCGGGGCTCCAGGAATGCCCTGCTTCTTTGGGGGGGTGGGAGTGGGGGGTGCTACTACCTCCAATGCGCCCTGTTCCTTTTCAAGGGGTTGCAATGCAATACCCACCCACCCCATTCCATGCTTTTCTCACCCTTCCTTTTCCATCTTTGTATTTTTTTTTTGCAAAATCTGCCCCCCGCAGCGCTGCTAAAGACGAGCTGGCAATGGAAGCCAGACAGGGATGCCCCTTGGATATTTCAATCTCTACCCCCACCCCTCCTTAAACGCTGCAGGAGCCCTCCCTCCTGCCAGTGGGAGGGGTATGTGTGGAGGGGGAACAATTGCCCACCCCTCAATATCAAAGACAGAGGAGAGTTTTTCCTTTTGGGGGTCCTCCAGCTCTTAGTTGGAAGGCTGGTTCCTCTTCGGGATGCCCCCCCCTCCCCGCACTCCCTTGGGTGCAGCTGGCAACCCGGGCAGAGGTTAAAAAAGGGAGGGAAGGGAAGGAGGAAGAAAAGGAGAGAGGGTGGAGAGAGAGGGAAGGGAAGGAAAATGGGAAGGAGGGATGAAGGAAGGGAGAAAGGAGGGAAGGGAAAGGAAAATGGAAGGAAAGGAGGGAGGGATGAAGGAAAGGAGGAAGGAGGGAAGGGAAAGGAAAGGAAAAAGGGACGGAGGGGAGGGAGGGAGGAAGAAAAGGAGGGAGGAAGGAAGGAAAGGAGGGAGGGAGGGAGGAAAGGAGGAAGGAGGGAGGGGAAAGGAAAATGGAAGGAAAGGAGGGAGGAATGAAGGAAAGGAGGAAGGAGGGAAAGGAAAGGAAAAAGGGAGGGAGAAAAGGAAGGGAGGGAGGAAGGAAAGGAGCGAGGAAAGGAGGAAGAAGGGAAAGGAAAGGAAAAGGAGGGAGGAGGGAAGGAAAGGAGGAAGGAGGAAAGGAAAAAGGGAGGAAAGGAGGAAGAAAAGGAGAGAGGGTGGAGGGAGGGAAGGAGGGAAGGGAAAGGAAAATGGAAGGAAAGGAGGGCGGGAGGAAGGAAAGGAGGAAGGAGGGAAGAGAAAGGAAAAAGGGAGGGAGAAAAGGAGGAAGGAAGGGAGAAAAGGGAGGGAGGAAGGAAAGGAGGAAGTAGGAAAGGAAAAAGGGAGGGAGAAAAGGAGGGAAGGAAGGAAGTCAAAACACCCAGAGAGTTTGCATAACAGGTGCAAGAGACGGGAAAAACGCCTGATAATTTATTATGGATAATTTCACGATCATTTATCATATACAGAGGGCTTATATAACCCCTCGAGCAGGCGAGGTGGCCATCTTTTATCCTTCCTTCACCTACGCTTTGTATCCTCTGCTTTTGTGATAGGTATTCATCTACCTATTTTCACATTTTGTTCTTTTCCTGTTTGTGACGTTTCTGACGCGGGGGGGAGGGGGTGTATGTGTGTCTTCCAGGGCCTTGCAGCTGAGACTTGAAAAGAAAGGGGGGGTCTGGTCTTTTGGTCCTCCTTGGGGGCTCCCAGTCTGAAAGAACTGGGCTTGTGGGGCAGGAACCAGGGCACAACAAGCAGATATCTGGAAAAAGCCAAGCGAGACTTGGCTGCAAAATGCAGAGATTTAAAAATAAAAGATCACACACACACACACACACGCACACACACGCACGCACACACGCACACACACACACACACACACACACACACACACACGTGTGTGTTAGGAAAAGGTTTTGTTTGTGTGTGTGGGTAGCCAGGGAACTTTCCTGGACGGCCCCCATACACAATCACGCTCCCCAATCCTGGGAGCTCAGCCCCCCCCACCCCCCCCACCCCCACCCCCTTGTGGCAACCTGCGTCAGGAGTGAAACAGGAGCCCGGCTGGAGCATGGACAAGGCAGATGCCAGCAGGGAAAGGAACGATATAATCTTACACCAGCACCAGCGTGATATATTTTGAAAGGGGGGTGGGGAAGAGAAGACGGAAAGCAAACACACAAATACACACACACACACGCGTATGCACAAAGACACACTGCAGGCAGGCAGGCAGTCCCAGAAAGGTGCCTGCTGGTGCCTGCAAGGTTTGTGTTGGTAGCCCTGATGAGAAAATGCAACTTTCTTTCTTTTTCTTTCTTTCTTTCTTTCTTTCTTTCTTTCTTTCTTTCTTTCTTTCTTTCTTTCTTTCTTTCTTTCTTTCTTTCTTTCCTCCCTTCCTTCTTTCTTCCCTCCCTCCCTTCACTCACTCACTCCCTTCTTCCTCTCCTTCCTTCCTTTCTTTCTTTCCTTCTTTCTTTCTTTCTTCCCTCCCTCCCTTCACTCACTCACTCCCTTCTTCCTCTTTCCTTCCTCCACTCACTCACTCCCTTCCTCTCCTTCCTTCTTTCCTTCCTTCCTTCCTTCACTCACTCCCTTCTTCCTCTCCTTCCTTCCTTCCTTTCTTCCTTCCTTCCTTCCTTTCTCTCTCTCTTTCCTTTCTTTCTTTCCTTTCCGATTTCTTTGTTTCTTTCTCTCTCCTTTTTCTTTCTTTCTTTCCCTTCCTTCCTCCCTCCCTTTCTTGTCTCTCAAAGGCACATGCATTTTGCTTTTTTTTTTTTTTTTTGGAAAAAAATAATAATTGAGTAAAAGAACCAAAGTTTCTAGTCCTCGCCCTTTTCTCCATCCTGCTAAAAAAAAAAAAAAAACCCACCACCTGCATCCTGCTTAAGGGATCGGAAAGGGCAAATGTGCGGAGCCGAGGATTAACAAAGGGAACGTGGGAAAGAACAGCGGCACTAGATAAGCGATAGAAAAGGAGGCCTACACAAGATTAGCTTGTAATGTCCCTACCGAGGATTGCCAATCCTCCAGCGAGCTGCACATTCACAAGTGCAAGAGAAAACGTAGCTAAATAGGATGGTAGGTGGGAGAGGCCTACCTGCAGGTTGCCACTACCTTTTACCCGCACCAGTCTGAACCACTGATCAAGGATCCTGGTGCACATTCACAAGTGCAATTTTTACTGGGGAAGGAAGAGAAGGAGGCATATTTTTGGGGGGGGGGGTGTAAGAGTAAAAGAGCCTTGGTAGTACAGTGGTTTAGTGCACCCTGTTATTAACACAGCTGCCTGCAATTTCTGCTGGTTCGAATCTCTCCAAGGCTCAAGGTTGACTCAGCCTTCCATCCTTTCTAAGGTAGGTGAAATGAGGACCCAGTTTGTGGGGGCAATAAGCTGACTTTGTATAAAAATATACAAAAGAATGAAGGCTATTGCTTAACGCATTGTAAGCCGCCCTGAGTCTCCGGAGAAGGGCGGCTTATAAATCAAATTAAAAAAAAAAAAGATGGGGATCTTTTCTTCAGATACACAGAATGAGGGCTCCAGTTGCATTTCTAATCCACAAATCAGGCGCCCCACCATCCCACATATTAAAGGAAGAGAGTCCAGCTCATAAAAAAACGGAGGCCCTTTAATAAAAATGGGTTACACGGGCAGGTTTCCACTTAACATCCTTCGGATAATCACTGCAGGCATCTGAAACAACCAACCGCAAACAAGAAACCAGGCTCCGGACCCATCGATCCAGATTCTCCGTTGCCGAGTAGTCCCAGATCTGCAGATTGGGATTAGAAGATCCGATTGAAATGCAACGATCTCCCGCTTAGATCAGATTGCCAGCGAATTTCTCCCTTGGAGAATAAATTTAGGAAGTCCTCCCACCTGCTCGTCTGAAGAGCAAAAGCCACCTTCCACCCCCTTGGAGCAGAAAAAACTAAATTCTGCAGAATCTGAAGGATTCTCGAAGAAGGGCCCTGAAGTTTGGTCCTTGCTTGGACTCGCCCTTGAGGAATGGTGGCAAATTAAATCGCCGGCCACTGTCACATCGTAGAGGAAGGCTGCATCGGAAAGTGGAAAAAAAAAAAAAAAAACCCCGAAGTTTCGGTGCAGCTGGAGAAACTCGTTTTCTTTTCGAGCTTTTAAAAATGAGTCAGGCTGAGAAACAATTGGGCACCTCGCTCCTCGGCCTCATTGGCGAGAAAGGAGCATGGGGGGGGGGAAGTCGTGGCAAGAAAATATGCCAATTCGGTTCACCCAGTGTTTCTCAACTGCTGCCACTTGATCATGGGTGGACTTCAACTCCCAGAATTCCCCAGCCAGCCATGAATGCATGATAGAGTTGGAAAGAGCAGAAGGATTACCTATTTTTCAACTTCAGGAACTTTTTATTTTTATTTTTTTTTATTTTTTATTTTTTAATTTGATTTATATGCCGCCCTTCTCCGGAGACTCAGGGCGGCTTACAATGTTCTTAAGGAATAGCCTTCATACTTTTGTATATTTTATACAAAGTCATCTTATTGCCCCCACAATCTGGGTCCTCAATTTACCTACCTTAGAAAGGATGGAAGGCTGAGTCAACCTTGAGCCTGGCAAGATTCGAACTTACAGCTGGTGTTAAATTGCAGTGCTTAGTCTGCAGAGTTATCCAGGGAACTTGAAGATGGGTGGACTTCAACTCCCAGAATCCCCTTGGCTGCTATGAATGAATGATAGAGTTGGAAAGAGAAGAAGGATCACTTATTTTTCAACTTCGGGAACTTGGAGGTGGATGGACTTCAACTGGTGGCTCAGCAGACTAAAGCACTGTTATTAACATCAGCTGCCTGCAATTACTGCAAGTTCAAATCTCACCAGGCTCAAGGTTGACTCAGCCTTCCATCCTTTCTAAGGTAGGTAAAATGAGGACCCAGATTGTGGGGGCAATAAGCTGACTTTGTATAAAATATATACAAGAAGTATGAAGGCTATTGCTTAACGCATTGTAAGCCGCCCTGAGTCTCCGGAGAAGGGCGGCATATAAATCAAATTTAAAAAAAAAAAAAACTCCCAGAATTCCCCAGCCAGGCTTGGCATTCTGGGAGTTAAAGTCCACCCATCTTCAAGCTGCTGTGGTGGAGAAACACTGGGTTAAAAACCCTGTACAGGGCTATGGGGAGGGGCTGGGATGTGGGGGGCAGAAGAGAGTGGGGGGGGGGAAGGGACTTGGGTTGATGCAACCACAAAATTCTTATGTTATGAGACTTTGCCTGTGAGTCCTGTAATAATAGGATCCAGATGAATTGGAGAAGGGGAGAATTCCATATACAGATATGCTGAGGTTTGCAAGGCGAAAGTTCTTTTTTTTTTTTTTTAAAGAGAATTTAAAAAGGGTTTAGCAATCCTATTATTGGTCTTCTTCCCTCTAGCTAGGCTGTCATTGCTGCAGGAGGTCGAGTGTGATCTCAACTCCCCACTCCCTCCCCCAGGAAAGGAAACCCTGACACATTTGCCCGACACATTTTCCTCTCCGGCTTCTGCAAGATTCCAAGGTCAAGCAGGAAGGAAAACAAAATAAATCCCCCCCCTGTTATCCCCAAACACAGCTCTCTCCCTAGCGGGGAGAGAATCCTGCAGGAGCTTCAATTTATGGCCAAAAAATAAAATTAAAAATAAAATAATTCCTGTGCGTTGATGCGCAGAGCAGAACAAACTGGACAGATGTCGCCCTCGGAGAGAGATGCTAGAGGCCAAAGACCAGGAGCTTTAAGGAGCTACGAGATCCCAAGGGAGAAGCAGGAAAGATTGACCAAAAAGTCAATCAGAATCCTAAAAAGGGCAAGAGGTGATGGAAAGATATAGAAGGCTTCTTAATAGGGTGGCTATTTTATTAAGAGGTTGGAAAAAGAGAGGTAGATGTTAGAAATTGGGAAAATAGTATTATGTAGAATAGAATAGAATAGAATAGAATAGAATAGAATAGAATAGAATAGAATAGAATAGAATAGAATAGAATAGAATAGAATAGAATAACAGAGTTGGAAGGGAGCTTGGAGGTCTTCTAGTCCAACCCCCTGCCCAGGCAGGAAACCCTCCACCACTTCAGACAAATGGTTATCCAACCTCTATCTTAAAAACTTCCAGTGTTGGAGCATTCACAACTTCTGGAGGCCAATTTGTTCCACTGATTAATTGTTCTTATTGTCAGGAAATTTCTCCTAGTTCTAGGTTGCTTCTCTCCTTGATGAGTTTCCACCCATTGCTTCTTGTCCTGCCTTCAGGTGCTTTGGAGAATAGCTTGACTCCCTCTTCTTTGGGGCAACCCCTGAGATATCGAAACACTGCTATTATGTCTTCCTTTAGAATGGAATGGAATGGAATGGAATGGAATGGAATAGAATAGAATAGAATAGAATAGAATAGAATAGAATAGAATAGAATAGAATAGAATAGAACAGGAATGGAATGGAATGGAATGGAATGGAATGGAATGGAATGGAATGGAATGGAATACATTATAACTATTATGTATACACAAAGGTTAGAAGTTGAAAGATTATGTACAGCATATCTAAACAATATTACTATTATTATTACTGTGTGTAAAATATATTGACCCAGACAATACTTTGTCCACCAAGCACTTATGGCTCTTAAAGAAAAAACTATAAATAAAACTGTACCCAAAATAAGACATTCTCTGCTAATAAGCCCAATCGGGCATTTAAGCGCATGGCAATAAGGCCAAGCGCTTATTTCAGGGTTCAAAAAAATGTAAGACAGGGTCTTATTTTCAGGAAAATACGGCATATACTATATATATTATATATATATATATATATATATATTATATATATATATATATATATATATATATATATATATATATATATATATATATTATATATATATAAATATATATATTTATATATATATAAAATATATATTTTATATATATATAAAAGACCAGGGCTTAGCAGAAGTCCACATCTGAGCAAAATCAGAATTCAGATTTGTATAGATTTGTACCTCAACGTACGACCGCAATCGAGCCCAAAATTCCTGTCGCTAAGCAAGCCCGTTGCTAAGTGAAGTTTTGCCCCATTTTACGACCTTCCTGTCTGCAGTTGTTAAGTTAGCCTCACAGTTGGGAAGCGAATCTGGCTTTCCCCATAAATACCTGCCAGTGGCCAAGCTTGTGATCACGTGACTGGGGAGAACCCTGCAATGGTCATAAGTTCCACTTAGTGACCGTTCAATGTTACAGCGGCACTGGAAAAAAAATGACTTCTGACGGTTTTTCACACTTCCGACCGTTGCCGTATCCCCACGGACACATGATCAAAATTCAGACGCTTGGCAACTGGCCTCACACTTATGACCGTCGCGGCGTCCCGTGCAATCCCCTTTTGCGATCTTCCGACAAGCAAAGTCACTGGGGGAGCCAGATTCGCCTAACGATCCTAGCGTGACTAACTTAACAACAGAACAGTGATGAACGATTAGCGATGATTCACTTAACAATGGTGGCACACGAGGTCGTGACCTGGGGGGCAAAATTCACTTCACAAATGTTTCACTTAGCCACCAATATTCGGGGTGGCTCCATTGCGGTCGTACGTCGAGGACTACACCTGTGGTCATAAGTCGAGGACTCCCTGTGAAATCAAAGTCAAAAGCAGCCTGGCTTTTTATCCACCTCGGATTGGGCTCACCCGTGGCATGAAAGCATCATGAATTCTGCTCGATTGCTGCGTAAAAAAAGTCACGGATGATTCCTGCCAATTCATAGTTTGGTGGAGAGTTGTTACACCCACTTCATTTTGCTTCGTACACACATCACACATTGTGATTAAGCAACCAGGGTTTATCCCAGGGGTGAAATCTAAAATTTGTTAGTACCGATTCTGTGGGCGTGGCTTGGTGGGGGGGGGGTTTAATGTGACTGGGTGGGGCGGTGGCCAACTTTTTTTTTTAAAAAAAAAAACTTTTCAAAGCAATTTTTCTAATGCTTTGAAAAGCCTCTGGCCATCAGCAACTCAGCTGGGATCATCAGAGAGGCTTTTTTAAAAATGCATTGAAAAGCCTCTCTGCCGATCAGGCAACTCAGCTGGGATCATCAGAGACTTTTCAAAGCATTTTTTTAACCACTTCTTCGGCCAAGAGGGTTGCAGGAAAAAATGCTTTGAAAAGCCTCTGACGATCCCAGCTGAGCCGCGCGATCATCAGAGGCTTTTTTTTTTTTTAACTTTTCAAAGCATTTTTTCTAATGTTTTGAAAAGCCTCTGGCCATCAGGCAACTCAGCTGGGATCGTCAGAGAGGCTTTTTAAAAAATGCATTGAAAAGCCTCTGCCGATCAGGCAACTCAGCTGGGATGGTCAGAGACTTTTCAAAGCATTTTTTTTTAACCACCTCTTCGACCAAGAGGTTGCAGGAAAAAAATGCTTTGAAAAGCCTCTGACGATCCCAGCTGAGTCCGCGCGATCATCAGAGGCTTTTTTTTTTTTTAACTTTTCAAAGCATTTTTTCGCCGGAAGAGGTTGTAGAAAAAATGCTTTGAAAAGTAAAAAAAAAAAAAAAAAAAAAAAGCCTCTGATGATCGTACGGCTCAGCTGAGCATGGTGGGGGGGGGGGGGCGCAGGGATTTTTGCTACCGGTTCTCCGAACCACCCGCTGCCATCGCTACCGATCCAGTCCGAACCGGGAGCATTTCACCCCCTGGTTTATCCTGATGGGGGAAACACGGTCACCCTTTCATGCAGCAATTCTGGGGGGGGGGGAAGTGGGGGGGGGGAAGGACATTTCAGAGAAGGAGAGGGAGAGGGAGACAGAGAGAGGGAGATAATTAGAAAGGGGCAAGGTTTTTAATTGTGGGAAGGGGCTGTAGGGAGACCTGCCTCTGAACTGACCACAAGGAAGGACAACACACCCCTCTCAACCCACTTGGTGGGACCTCGCCTCCCCGCTGAACCGAGGTTAGGCAAATGATGGTTTAAGTTAAGGAGGAACGTTTATAACTCAGGGTTGAAATGAACGCCCTCTGAACTTGGGTCTTTCCTCGCAGACGTTTCATGACCCAACTAGGTAACATTATCAGTGCTAGAAGGGAGGAATTTGCAAAGAGGAGAAGGAGGAGGTACGACGACAACTGTGGGGTCTGTAGTGCTCTCTGAGCTTGGTTGTTTTCTTGCAGACGTTTCGTGACCCAACTAGGTAACATCATCAGTGCTAAAAGGGAGGAGGGTGTCAGGTTTCGAGGTCGTCTCAAATAAATTGCATTTCAAACTAAGTCTTTGAAGAAAAACTCCTATTTATTAAGCACGACATTTTAGACCCGACTCCATCGAAGCCAACACTGACTTCCAGCCCCAAAACCCTCCCTTTCCGTTCCCCACTCCCCTGCACTCATTGGCCATCTTCCAAGTCATTCCACCCCTAATCTACTGCTCCAGCTCAAAGGAATTTCCCCCCTCCCATCCCATCTCCTAGGGGATATTATCTCCAGGGAAAATAAGTAGGTGAAAAGTCAAATGTCCCTTTCCAGACGCCTCCGCCTCTCCTTCTTATGTCAGCACTACATGCAGCTTGAAGTGCTGACAAAGGGTTTGTGGAGAGGAGGGAGGAAGAGGAGGAGGAGGAGGACGGTGGGGTCCGTAGTGCTCTCTGAGCTTGGTTGTTTTCTTGCAGATGTTTCATGACCCAAACCAGGGAATATCATGCACGCTAATACACCCCACTCCTTACTGGCACTGATGAGGTTACCTAGCTGCGTCATCAAACGTCTGCAAGAAAACACAACCAAGCTCAGAGAGAACGTCGATTTCTCCTTCATAGCAGAAGACACTACTAAGCCTGGAATTAGGCAGGGGCGAAACCGCAGCAGCTGGCTTCTTCACCTATGGCATGATGAAGCTCCCCCCCCTCCCTCAACCCAACCATCACACCCGTCACATCACAATCGGCGTGTGGCAACTCTCCGACTTCCGCTTCTTGAGGGAAGCTTGTTCTCAGCGCTGCTGGCCAAATCGTGCCATGTTCTGTTCTCCCAGCCAGCCGGTTCTAAAAAAAAATATCTGGGAATTGGAGCCGACATCCAACAGCTAACCTCTTTGCAAACCCTAGACTAGCACATTCAGAATTCCTGACAGCCTTGCTGGCTTCTCAGAACTGGGAGCAAAAAAAGATTGTTAAACAGGCAAGAGTGAGTCAGCCTCAGACAGAGGGTATCTTCCTCGGAGCTTGCAACTTCGTGGAAAGAAGGAAGGAGGGAGGGGAGGAAAGCAGAGGGAGGGAAATTACTGCTCAGGGAGGCTGAATAGCCTCGTGGCCTGCCCCCCCTCCATCCCTCCCCCCCCTCCTCCAGGGGAAGGACAAGACCCAGCAACCGATTCACGAAGGAGGAAGGGGGGACAAGAGGTTGGTTTTGCAAAAGAGGGCATGGCACATAGGGTGAAATCCAGCAGGTTCTGACAGGTTCTGGCGAACCGGTAGCGGATATTTTGAGCAGTTTGGAGAACCGGCAAACACCACCTCTGGCTGGCCCCAGAGTGGGGAGGGAATGGGGATTTTGCAGTATCCTTCCCCCCGGGAATGGGGTGGGAATGGAGATTTTGCAATATCCTTCCCCCCAGGAGTGGGGTGGGAATGGAGATTTTGCAATATCCTTCAGACCTCCTTCATGCAAACCCTGATTCTTTAAACAAACTAATTTATTTTTTGCAACGTCAGATCAAACCATGGCTTGCATCTGAGGCTTGCAAGTTATAGATTGCAGCCTCTTGCGGTGGGGTGAACCAGCCAACATGGCTTAAGGGTTAAAAGCAGCACCGATGTGGCCGAACATAAATAGGCAGCCAATTTTTCAGCCGCTGCTTCTCTCAAAAATCTCCTTCCTGGGATGGGGAAAACCTTTTGCAAAAGCCCCAGAGCGATAAAACTTAGACTTTGCTCCGGCCTTCATTCATAACTCGGCCGCCCACACTTGCACTCACTCACTCACACTCTCTCTCTCCAGCCGATGTCTGACACACACACACACACTTTTTTATACTGTGGCTTTATTTGGCCACACAGCATCAACTGGGCTCCCCAGCCAATGGGAAGGGAAGGGAGGCAACCGGAAGTGTCAACAGCTGAACCCAAAGTTTGAAATCAAACGGGCACTGCTGGATGGGCGGAAACGGAGGAGAAGGAGCCGCTGATTGACGCAAAGCAAAAGAAAAAGGGAAGGGACTGCTGGGCCTGAGAAGGTGGGGGGAAGGAGGAGGAGGAGGAGGAGAAAGGAGGAGGAGGGGAAGGAACAGGAGAAAGGAGGGGGAGGAAGGGGAGGAGGAGGAAGAGGAAGAAGAGGAGCAAGAGGAGGGGGAGGGGGAAGAGGAGGAAGGTGAAGAGGAGGACGAGTAGAGGACGAAGAGGGAGGGGAAGAGGAGGGGGAGAAGTAGGGGGAAAGAAGAGGGGGAGGAAGAGTGGGGGGCAAAGAGGGGAAGAGGAGGGGAAGAAGTAGGGGGGGAGGAAGAAGAGGAGGAGGAGGAAGAGGGAGGAAGAGGGGAAGAGGAGGGGGAGAAGTAGGAAGGGGAAGGAAGATGAGGAGACGAGGAGGAAGAGGAGAAAGAGGAGGAGGGGGAGGGGGAAGAGTAGGGGAGGGAGGGGAAGAGGAGGGGGAGGGACCCAGAATCAGGGTTAAGGGCATCCTCCTCAGCCTGCTCTTCTTCAACCAGGTTCCATCACTCACAAGTCAACATGTTGCATCTTTTTCCAGACATTTGACCTGTGTTTTATTTTGGAATACTCCCTGGTTTCCAAATAGATGTTTCTTACATTTTGTGCAAATTTAACATTTTTCAGATTAGGGCTTGTTGGTTGTTGGTTGTCTCCCCCAAACCAGCCTTCCTTCCTTCCTTCCTTCCTTCCTTCCTTCCTTCCTTCCTTCCTTCCTTCCTTCCTTCCGTAGGAAGAAATATCCTTCATCTTTCCAAGCAGTCTCCATGTTTCCAGTGTCTTTTTCCCCACTTGGAGAAGAACCCAGAAGGATATTTCTTCCTACACTTCCTTCCTTCCTTCCTTCCTTCCTTCCTTCCTTCCTTCCTTCCTTCCTTCCTTCCTTCCTTCCTTCCTTCCTTCCTTCCCTCCCTCCCTCCCTCCCTCCCTCCCTCCCTATTTCTCTCCTCTCTCCTCTATTTCTCTCTTTCCTTCCTTCCCTCCTTTTTTCCCTTCTTTTCTCCCTTCCCTCTTTCTCTCCTTTTTTTCCTCCCCTCTCTCCAAAGAATGTAGATTTATTTGAAGGTGTTTTTTTTAAAAAAAATGCATTGCACCGTTAAAAAAAAAAGGAGACTTAAAGTAAGCCTGCAACACCACCAACTCAAGGTTAACAGGCTCTCGAAAATGTAGACCCAACCAAAAATCCTGCCCCGCCCCGCCCCTTCCAAAAAAAAGCTGCCTCTGATTTAAAAGATAAAAGCGGATTTCAGTTTTCTGCGGTGGAAAGTGGAGGAAAGAGTCTCGAAAGTGGCCTGTGCTTCAGAAAATGCAGAACTGAAAAAAAAAAAAAAAAAGCACCTCCAGAAATTTCGCGCCAAAAGCTGTAGAACGGTTAAAAAACATCAAGCCCACGAAAAGAGGGCTTGGCTACAAGAAGTTTTTATCTTCGGCAAAGGTCCTCACCCCAGTTTCCAGGACAGCTCCGCCTATTCTGGTCTTTTGGTTTCCGGGCCTCTTACGACATCTAAAAAATGAGATTTCCTTTCCCAGAATGAATGCCCCATTCATGGCTCTGCAGAAGTCCTACCCTTTTGCAACCGGGATCCCCACAGCCGGATGCAACCTCCTCTCTCCACCACGGATGCTGCAGCAGGCAGACAAGATAGTCCTCAACTTCTAACGGTCTATTTTTAGTAAGCGTTTCAAAGTTCGAAGGGCGGTGAAAACAGGGGACTCCACAAAAGAGAAAAAAACCCCGGTCCTTCCCCCTGTCTTCACCATGACGTAAGTCTTCCTTCCCCCAAATAAGGTGGGTATTTTCATTCCAGGATGTAGGACCTCCATTAAGGAGAGGACCAATCTAGAACTTAAGGAGAAACTTAGGAGAAATCCTCCCATACTACCACCTCTTACAATACTAAACAACACAGTATCAGCAATAGAGACCTTCAAATTTCTAGGTTCTACCATATCTCAAGACCTAAAATGGACACCTAACATCAAAAACGTCATCAAAAAAGCACAACAAAAAATGTTCTTTCTGCGCCAACTCAGGAAGCTCAAACTGCCCAAGGAGCTGCTGATCCAGTTCTACAAAGGAATTATTGAGTCTGTCATCTGCACCTCCATAACTGTCTGGTTTGGTTCTGCAACCCAACAAGACAGACAAAGACTTCAGAGGATCATTAGAACTGCAGGAAAAAACAAGGGCTACCAGCCTGCCTTCCTTTGAGGACCTGTATACTGCACGAGTCAAAAAGAGGGCTGTGAAAATATCTACAGACCCCTCGCATCCTGGACATAAATTGTTTCAACTCCTACTCTTAAAACGACGCTATAGAGCACTGCACACCAGAACAACTAGACACAAGGACAGTTTTTTCCCTGAACGCCATCACTCTGCTGAATAAATAATTCCCTCAACACTGTCAAACTATTCACTAAGTCTGCACTACTATTAATCTTCTCATCGTTCCCACCACCCATCTCCTCCCACTTATGACTGTATGACTGTAACCTTGTTGCTGGTATCCTTACGATTTATATTGACTGTTTCCTAATATGATTTGATTGCTTATCTGTACCCTATGACTATCATTAAGTGTTGTACCTTATGATTCTTGACGAATGTATCTTTTCTTTTATGTACACTGAGAGCATATGCACCAAGTCAAATTCCTTGTGTGTCCAATCACACTTGGCCAGTAAAGAATTCTATTCTATTCTATTCTATTCTATTCTATTCTATTCTATTCTATTCTATTCTATTCTATTCTATTCTATTCTATTCTATTCTATTCTATTCTACTCTACTCTACTCTACTCTACTCTACTCTACTCTACTCTACTCAACCCAACCCAACCCAACCCAACCCAACCCAACCCATCATTACCTCCTTCTCTCCTCTCCTCTCTATTCTTATTTGTACCCTATGACTATCATTAAGTGTTGTATCTTATGATTCTTGACAAATGTATCTTTCCTTTTATGTGCACTGGGAGCGTATGCACCAAAGACAAATTCCTTGTGTGTCCAATCACACTTGGCCAATAAAGAATTCTATTCTACTCTATTCTACTTCCTGGCAATGAGAACAATTCACCAGTGGAATGGCTTGCCTTCAGAGGTTGTGACACTGGAGGTTTTTAAGAAGACTTTGCAAGCCCAAGATGGTACCAAGGTTCCTGCCTCGGGCATCGACTAGAAGACCTCGAAGATCCCTTCCAACTCTATATCACCTCCGTCGTGGTGACCATCCACGATAACCAATTCCACTGTCTAACGGAGTCTTAAGCAGAGCTGTGTTTCCTTCTGTAGAACTCAAGTAGCTCATGTAGCACCAAGCCACTTACATTATAGTCTTGTGAAAGTGGAAGAAGGGTTGCTCTGTGCTCCTTCAAACACTTGTCTATATCTCTTCTCATGTCTCCCCCAAGGGAGCTCCCGTGACTTGTCCCAGCTTCTGCCAACCTAGCAGTTCAAAAGCATGTAAAAAATGCAAGGAGAAAAATAGGGACCACCTTTGGTGGGAAGGGAACAGCGTTCCGTGAGTCTTTGGCATTGAGTCATGCCAGCCACATGACCACGGAGACGTCTTCGGACAATGCTGGCTCTCCGGCTTTGAAACGGAGATGAGCACCGCCCCCTAAAGTCGGGAACGACTAGCACATATGTGCAGGGGAACCTTTAGCTTTACCTTAATCAGCATACCTTAAAAATGAAATTTCGTTGCATGCAGCTCTCAAAGGGTTAGGGTATATACACTCCCAATATACACTCCAGTAAACATGACAAAATAAATAAATGAATAAATAGGTACAAAATTATGCACATGCCCGCATGCATTCAGAAGAGATTTATGCATGCATGCACGCAGACCCTGGACAGGAAGTGCAAATCTGAACTTCGAAAGCACCAACGCAAATCTTTGGCTGGAGCAGCCACAAGGGGAGATTGAGAAGGTCCTCGCGAAAAAGCCATCTAGATGGATTCGTCCCCATAGAATAGAATAGAATAGAATAGAATAGAATAGAATAGAATAGAATAGAATAGAATAGAATAGAATAGAATAGAATAGAATGCAGGATAGGATAGGATAGGATAGGATAGGATAGGATAGGATAGGATAGGATAGGATAGGATATAGAATATAGAATAGAATAGAAGAATAGAATATAGAATATAGAATAGAATAGAATATAGAATAGAATATAGAATATAGAATATAGAATATAGAATAGAATAGAATAGAATAGAATAGAATAGAATAGAATAGAATAGAATAGAATGCAGGATAGGATAGGATAGGATAGGATAGGATAGGATAGGATAGGATAGGATAGGATAGGATAGGATATAGAATATAGAATAGAATAGAAGAATAGAATATAGAATATAGAATAGAATAGAATATAGAATAGAATATAGAATATAGAATATAGAATAGAATAGAATAGAATAGAATAGAATAGAATAGAATAGAATAGAATAGAATAGAATATAGAATATAGAATATAGAATAGAATAGAATAGAATAGAATAGAATAGAATAGAATAGAATATAGAATATAGAATATAGAATAGAATAGAATAGAATAGAATAGAATAGAATAGAATAGAATATAGAATATAGAATATAGAATAGAATAGAATAGAATAGAATAGAATAGAATAGAATATAGAATATAGAATATAGAATAGAATAGAATAGAATAGAATAGAATAGAATAGAATATAGAATATAGAATATAGAATAGAATAGAATAGAATAGAATAGAATAGAATAGAATATAGAATATAGAATAGAATAGAATAGAATAGAATAGAATATAGAATATAGAATATAGAATAGAATAGAATAGAATAGAATAGAATAGAATAGAATAGAATATAGAATATAGAATATAGAATAGAATAGAATAGAATAGAATAGAATAGAATAGAATAGAATAGAATAGAATAGAATATAGAATATAGAATATAGAATAGAATAGAATAGAATAGAATAGAATAGAATAGAATAGAATAGAATAGAATAGAATAGGACAGAGTCAGAAGGGACCTTGGAGGTCTTCTAGTCCAACCACCTGCTTAGGCAGGAAACCCTACACCACTTCAGACAAATGGTTATCCAATCTCTTCTTAAAAACCTCCAGTGTTGAAGGTTGAGACCCAGACACGGGGACCACAGCACAACAGTGTTGCAGTGCAGAACGGTGTCACAAAAGGCTTCCGGGCACAACAATCTGCTCAGCAAAGCTGTGAGCGACACAAATCACCGGCAACCAGATGCACAATGAGGTTTGCAAGTCAAACTACCTGTCTCTATCTTATAAAAAGCCGAAGGAGACATTTTTTGGGGGGGGGGATGCACTAAATTGCACCCCCCCATCCCCCCCCCCAAGGCATCCGATTAAAATCCAGGTCTCTTCACAACCACTGTGCTTGTACTCGGGTTGTGTGTGTGTGTGTGTGTGTTTTTTTTTTTTTTTACAAATGTTAATTTGTCACCTGCAAAGGAGCATGACCTGTAACTCGCTCACCTGCCTATTCCATAACCTCATGTGAAAAGGATGTTGGGAGAGACTAAACAGGCAAATATTTAATTGAATGCATAACCAAGTAATCCAGATTATGATCACACCCAGGCAGTAAAAAGAACAGCCTGGAACTCTGGAAGAAGTTCTGGAAGTCTGGAAGACTTCAAGAGAGGGCCCAGGAGGGGTTGATTGCCCCATTTTGCAACCTTTCCTGCTAACGTTGGTTAAGTGAATCGCTGTAGTTGTTAAGTTAATCACAAAGTTTTTAAGCGAATCGGGCTTCCCTCCGTTGACTTGGCTACTCGGGAAGGTCGCAAAAGGGGATCACGGGGACGGCTGCGACCGTCATAAATACGAGTCGGGTGGCCAAGCGACTGAATATTGATCACGGGGAAGCTGCAACGGTCATAAAGTGTGAAAAACGATCCCGAGTCACTTGTTTACCCCGTGCGGTTGTAATCTTGGCCACTAAACGAACCGTTGTAAATTGGGGACTAGCTGAATTGGTCACTGTCACCTCAGTTGACCCAGCACTGATACTTCTTAAGCAGCCCTCAAGCCACCTGGATCAGAGAAAACTAAAATATGGCCCATTACTAAGTCAGTTACGTAAATAGTAATTACTCTATTATACAGAAGTATGCAAACAATGTGCAGTTTGGAGCTCTCTAGTCATTAACGAAGCACTTGAAAGGATTCCCCGGGCCTTTGATGTCAAGGCCTTAATGAATCACCACATATTTTTTGCAATTTTTAATCCCAAAAGGACATTCCCCTGGAGTGTGCCTGGGTTGGGGTGCATGCAAGGATGCGCGAGGCTGTTTTCAGCAGCTACAAACACAATGCTGGATTTTGTGTTCCCATCCACTACACCAGGGGTTGGCAACCTGCAGCTCTGGAGCCGCATGTGGCTCTTTCACCCCTCTGCTGCGGCTCCCTGTCGCTCAAAATATGCGTCACAACCACCAATGTGCGACACCTGCCGGCACGTGATTTATTGAGCTTTTCAACCTCCGGTAGGCCAACCATGGATAAATCCAAGAAAAGAAAAGTTTCAGAAGAAAACAGAACGTTTAATTCAACTACATATGCTAGTTTTGTGGCCACTCAAGAAATAGTCAGGCACGGGGAAGGGTTTTGTGGCTCCCGGTGTTTTCTTTTCTGTGGGAAACGGGTCCAAATGGCTCTTTGAGTGTTTAAGGTTGAAGACCCCTGCACGACACGCTGTCCCATCCACTACAGACTGTCGTTCCACAGAAACGTGGCATCCCGTTTCGAGAAAGGTTGTGGGTCTAGTTTGTGGGATCATGCAACGATTTGCAGGCAGCGTGCAGGAACCCACAAACCCGGTGACGTCTGAACATGTTCTGTGTCCAATTTTTTTGGGGGGGTGCCACAGTTGTATTTCTCCAAGCTTTAAGAATTCCACAGTAGCCACCATTTGAAGATGGATGGACTTCAATTCCTCTTCTTCTTGTGCCATATCCATCATCGGAGATTGGTGATCATAATGGCAATCTTATTTTTATCAACAGCCGCACGAAAAAGTGCTGCTGAGTTTTGTCCAAACCGGTCCCTTAGATTTTTGAAGACATGATGTTCTTCTTCTGCCTGGACCTCCTTTGCCTTCAGTCATTCCCTGGAGGATGAAGTGAAGGATGCTGTATTTTCCCGGGAGTCGTATCACAAGTCCGAAATATTCCAACTTTCGCTTTTTGATGGTTTTGATGATTTTTCCCAGGACTCCGAAGCAAAATCTGTTCTCCCCAAAAAAATTCCATCTTTCTGTTCGTGGATCCTTCTCGCAAACCTAAAATCAGTTTTAGGGCTTCTGCTTTTGATTAAATTGTCCAAAAAACAAACAAACTAACCTTTTCCCAAATTTGAGCTACTGTACTGCCTCCTCCTCCAATTTTTTCCCCCACCTTCTGATGGCTTCCTCCTTGGCTAATAAATTGCCTTATTATTAACAGTAAATTCACACAGTGGCTCAGTGGCTAAGACGCTGAGCTTGTCGATCGAAAGGTCGGCAGTTCAGCGGTTCGAATCCCTAGTGCCACATAACGGGGTGAGCTCCCGTGACTTGTCCCAGCTTCTGCCAAACTAGCAGTTCGAAAGCACACAAAAAATGCAAGTAGAAAAATAGGGACCTCCTTTGGTGGGAAGGTAACAGCGTTCCGTGCGCCTTTGGCATTTAGTCATGCCGGCCACATGACCACGGAGACATCTTCGGACAGCGCTGGCTCTTCGGCTTTGAAACGGAGATGAGCACCGCCCCCTAGAGTTGGGAACGACTAGCGCATATGTGCGAGGGGAACCTTTACTTTATTCACAGCAGCTGAAAAATCTCAGGAGCTGAAATATTAACAACACAACAATCAACCTGGCAAAGAACTTCAGAGGGGAGCAGATTTTGTCTTTGCAAGATATTGTGGTTTGTTTTTTGTTTTTGCAAAACAACTTCATGTTGATATTCATCACCAAAGACAACAAGGGATAAATGTCAGCTCCTTGTTGAGTCTTGCATCTGAACCGTGCTGATAGATCTTCGCCACCACCCTCTTTATGAAAACACACATACACATGCTGTTCCTTTAATTTCATCCAAGCAAATTCCCAAGATTGCTCGGAAGCTGGTCGATACTCTCAGCTCAATTCTTTAATATATGAAAAATGGGAGCAAACCCCACTTCCTTCTTGCACTGATGTTGTAACCTAGTTTGGTAATGAAACGTCTGGAAGAAATAAAACAAGCTCAGAGAGCACCAAGGACCCCACAGTCATCTTCCTCCTCCTCCTCCTCCTCCTCCTCCTCCTCCTCCTCCTCCTCCTCCTCCTCCTCTTCCTCCTCCACAAAACCCATTCCCTTCTAGCACTGATCATGTTACCTAGTTTGGTAATGAAAAGTCTGGAAGAAATAAAACAAGCTCAGAGAGCACCAAGGACCCCACAGTCTTCTTCCTCCTCCTCCTCCTCCTCCTCCTCCTCCTCCTCCTCCTCCTCCTCCTCCTCCTCCTCCTCCTCCTCCTCCTCCTCCTCCACAAAACCCACTCCCTTCTAGCACTGATCATGTTACCTAGTTTGGTAATGAAACGTCTGGAAGAAATAAAACAAGCTCAGAGAGCACCAAGGACCCCCAGGTATAAAAACCGAGGTGGCGCAGTGGTTAGAGTGCCGTACTGCAAGCTACTTCAGCTGACTGCTAGCTACAGTTCAGCAGTTCAAATCTCACCAGGCTCCAGGTTGATTCAGCCTTCTATCCTTCCACGGTGGGTAAAATGAGGACCCAGATTGTTGGGGGAGATATGCTTACTATGTAAACCGCTTAGAGAGGGCTGTAAAAGCACTATGAAGCGGTATATAAGCCTAAATGCTATTGCTATTGCTAAGGACCCCCTCAGTCGTCGTCCTCCTCCTCTTCCACAAACCCGATTCCTTTTTAGTACTGAACATGTTACCTAGTTTGGTAACAGAACGTCTGAAAGAAATAAAACAAGCTCAGAGATCACCTCAAAGCTCAAACTCTGCCTCCTTCTGGACTAATTTTGCACAGATGTCCAACGCTTCTCTCTTCTTTATGCAGCTGTTACACCATTTTTCAGGGCCTCAAAGATTATTGTCCCCATCTCACCTCCAAGCGGAGAAACAAACAAATTTGCACTTTAAGGCGAGTAAAGAGGCCAAATACAAACTTTGGCCAAGTTTTACTCCACTCATCATTTGCCGAAGATACCCAGGCAGGAGTGCCAAATCGAAGCATGAACTCCCCCCTATCCATGCCCCGGCCTCCCTCCCCCGAAGTTGATACCCGACTCATGCTAAAACTGTGTGATGCTCAGAGATGCTTTAGGGATGCCCTCCCAGACAACAGCAGAAACATTACATTTGCACCTCGGTGTTATCCCCACCTTGGCTGCCAAGAGAAAAACTTAGCCAAAAGAGATACAACAATGCCAAAAAATAAAAATAAATCTCTTTACATCCCCTCTTTGACCTCAATGCAAAATTTGCAAGAAGGAGCCAGGGGGGATAGATTACACCCTAATAAAATTATCTTAAAACAACAACAACAACAACAACAACAAAAATAATAAAGTCTCCTTCCCTTTGAGGGTCACGCCTCGCTGTTTTTCTGCTTCCACTGTTTTCCCTGTAGGATGTTTTCCCCCCTTCCCCTTTTCTTTCAGCCTAAGGAATTCAAGTTTTAATTGAGTTCGGGCAAGCCACCGTTTTTGCAGATCTGACAGGGTTGGCTAAGCGATGATGCTACTTAGCCAGGTATCAGCCTTCTAAACTTAAGTCATCTTCCAGGAAGTTCAGGTCATGTCCTCACCTTGGGAGGAAACGAGAAAGACGGGATTGCAGGAAGATGTCTCTAATGCTGAGAAAAGCAGAAGTAAACAGAACAGGTCGTCTGAAACGGGATAGATATCCTGCAGGACCTCCAAGTTTCCCTTCCAACTCTTGTTTAATTTAATTTAATTTAATTTAATTAATCATATTTCTATGCTATAGAACAATCATAGGACAATCAACAGCAAAACAGATGGACTCGGGTTTACAGTGAAAGATCTAAGGCAGGAGTCTCCAACCTTAGCAACTTTTAAGACTTGTGGACTTCAACTCCCAGCTTTGCTGGCCGAGGAATTCTGGGAATTCAAGTCCACAAGTCTTAAAGTTGCCAAGGTTGGAGACCCCTGATCTAAAGGACCAGGTTGAAGACAGTTGATCCTGCAGGGAGTCGTACCTATTGGATCCTTAAAAGTCAGCACCGGCTTAATGGCCTCATCAATATATTATTGATGATGCCATTATTATGCCAATATATGATTTTAAAAAACCATAATCAATGAACATGAAGGCCCAGATGTCTTGAGAAGATATCTCAGAAAGGTGGAACAAAAGAGAAGAGGACACTCGACAACCACATTAGGAACAACGTTACACTGGCAACGGATGCCATGGTGAACAATCCTTGGATGGACCTTCTCAAAGCTGATCTGTCCCGCAAGTCAGTGTCTTCAGGACAAATCTATCTAGATCAGGGGTGGGCAACTGTGGCCCTTTTACAACCTGTAGACTTCACCTCCCAGAATTCCTGAGACAGCCAAGCTAGCTGTCTCAGGAATTCTGGGAGTTGAAGTCCACAGGTTGTAAAAGGGCCACAGTTGCCCACCCCTGATCTAGATGGTTCATTAAAAGTTGACCTTGGCTTGATCACGCCTCATCGTCAGGAATCACCATTCCAGGAGCTCTCTAAAATTTCAGACGTTCTCTCCTCAAAGGGACCATCTATTCTGTTCATCCGAGTCCTTCTGGAGAAGGGCGGCATATAAATACATGAAATAAATAAATAAAATAAATAAATCTCTGTGCAGCGGATGTCAAGCCAACCACCTCTTTTGGTATCTTCCGACTTGCCAAAGGAATTAAGGCACCCACTTTTGTGGACTAGACTTATCAGAGCACGATGGAGCATAGCTTCCTTCTCACCAGGTATGTCACCCTGGAATTCCAATGGCCACCGAGTTGGGAAAAATAAAAAAATTCAGGTAGAGAACCCAACCTGGGAGCCTCCAGGGACATGGGATTTAGCATCTCTTAAACACACACACCAATGAGGAAATTCATCCTGCAGGATTTCTTTTTCTTTTTTTCCTTTTTAAAATTATTACAGGCAACCTCTTTTCTCAACCTGTGGGCCCCGGACAACGGCATGGATAATAACAACACAACCTCCCAAGCATGAAAAACAATGACCAATAGCCAGGTCATCCGAGGTAACTCTCATAAACCAGCCACACCATGCTGATGACGTAGGAGCATCTCTCTCTCTCACACACACACACCGAGCTCAGTGCTCCAGCAACCTGCTGAACTTAAAAATTCACAGTGGAGAAACTTCCGTCGCTTAGGCCGGCGGGATGCGACGTTTGAGGGCACCCCACCCCCAAGCCACCCACCCACCCACCCCCAGGAAAAAAAATGGCTTCATTTTACAACTCGAGGAGGATGCTAAATCCCCCCCCCATCTCTTCCCTCTGCAACCGTGCAAGAAAAAGAGAGAGAGAGCCCAGCTAAGGCTTTGCATCCAGACGCTTTCCTCCCAACTCCGTGCCCGAACTCGCAGTCCTACTGAACTAAAACCTTTGGCGAGGCTGTGCTGCACGATTCACACGACCGCCGGACGAGCAGGGATCCGGGTCTCGTGGTTGTTTGCCTTTGCTTTTCCGCTCGCGAGGGGTTCAGACGTCCAGAGGGATCCTTCCTTCCTTCCTCCCTCCCTCCCTCCCACCCTTTTTTTCCTTCCTTCCTTCCTTCCTTTCTTCCTCCCTTCCTCCCTTTTTCCTTCCTTCCTTCCTCCCTCCCTCCCTCCCTTTTTCCTTCCTTCCTTCCTCCCTCCCTCCCTTTTTTTCCTTCCTTCCTTCCTTCCTCCCTCCCTCCCTCCCTTTTTCCTTCCTTCCTGCCTTCCTCCCTCCCTCCCTTTTTCCTTCCTTCCTTCCTTCCTTCCTCCTTCCCTTTTTCCTTCCTTCCTTCCTTCCTTCCTTCCTTCCTCCCTCCCTCCCTCCCTCCCTCCCTCCCTTTTTCCTTCCTTCCTCTCTCTCTCTTCTATCTATCTATCTATCTATCTATCTATCTATCTATCTCTTATCTATCTATCTATTTATCTATCTAATCTATCACCTATTATCTATCTATCTATCTATCTATCTATCTATCTATCTATCTTCTATCTATCTATCTATCTATCTATCACCTATCTATCACCTATCTATCTATCTATCTATCTATCTATCTATCTATCTATCTATCTATCCATTCAAATTCCGCCCCCCCCTTACCTTTGGGCAGGGACATGGCTGCGTCGTGGCGAATCCCCCTGGCTCAGATCCGACCCGGCACGCAAGTGAGACGGGCGCAGGTATCCAGGCGCCCCGGAGCGCAACCGCGTGGCATATCCGACAGGTGAGCGCAACCCACCAGCGCGATCTGAGCCCAGGAAAGGGACTCCGCACGCCTAGCAGCCCTCGCCCCGCCCAGCTTCCCACCCCATTGGCTTACCTCTCTGCAAGGGCGGGGTCCCGTCTCAGTCCCGCCCCCGCCCAGGTCCCGAGACTTTTGCCCAGGTGACCTGAGAGGAAATTCCAGCTGCCTTGTTGTTCCTCTGCAGGGCGGGGAGCCCGTGACACGCCTGGCAGGATGCGCCCAGCCTCGGGCTGTCCCTCAGCTGCCAACCAGGCTGGGGCACGCGCTCCTGGCCCCAGCTCATGCCAGCAGCTGAGCTGCCCTGGGCATCATCGTGGTCTGATGCCCAAACCAGCATTGGCTGACTTTGCATTGTGCACTGGTGAGGAGGAATCTTGGCTTACCTGGGAGCCTCTCTCCCTGCCCAAAGGAGCCTTTCGTACCCATTTTCGGTGACCTCCAGGTGAGAGGTCCTTGCGACATCACGATCTGGGGATCAAACCAGCATTGGCTGACTGCCTTGTCCACTGGTGAGGAGGAATCTTGGCTTACCTGGGAGCTTCTCTCCCTGCCCAAAGGAGCCTTTCGTACCCATTTTCGGTGACCTCCAGTTGAGGGGTCCTCGCGTCATCACGATCTGGGGATCAAACCAGCATTGACTGACTTTGCCTTGTCCACTGGTGAGGAGGAATCTTGGCTTACCTGGGCACCTCTCTCCCTGCCCAAAGGAGCCTTTCGTACCCATTTTCGGTGCCCTCCAGTTGAGGGGTCCTCGCGTCATCACGATCTGGGGATCAAACCAGCATTGACTGACTTTGCATTGTCCACTGGTGAGGAGGAATCTTGGCTTACCTGGCACCTCTCTTCCTGCCCAAAGGAGCCTTTCGTACCCATTTCCGATGCCTTCCAGTTAAGGGGTCCTCGCGTCATCATGATCTGGGGATCAAACCAGCATTGACTGACTTTGCCTTGTCCATTGGTGAGGAGGAATCTTGGCTTACCTGGCGCCTCTCTCCCTGTCCAAAGGAGCCTTTCGTACCCATTTTCGGTGCCCTCCAGTTGAGAGGTCCTCGCGTCATCACGATCTGGGGATCAAACCAGCATTGGCTGACTTTGCATCGCGTATTGGGAGGGGAATCCTGGTTTGGTTCTTTTTAAGTTTTTATTTTTATTTTTCATAAACCCATTTACATGTACAGTCATTTCCATCGATTTTTCATTCATCTTTTCTTTTAACTTTCAGGAGAATCCTGGTTTGACCAGCATTGGCTGACTTTGCATTGCATGCTGGGAGAGGAATCCTAGTTTAGCCAGAGTCCTCCAATGGGGCACTTCTGCCAATGAGTCTTTGGCCCCTGTTTCAATGCCCACCGACTGAGATGCCCTTTGCATCGTCGTTGGCTGATTTTGCATCGTGCACAGTGAGAGGAATCCTGGTTAATCAGATTCCTCCGGTGTGATAAGCACCTTTTTGGGACACGCTGACTTCAAAGTTTGCCAAGGTTCATTGTTGAACAAGCTACCTTTGCTTTAAGTGCCTGCAATAGGCTGCCCACCCCCCGGTCCCCCCACTCTGTTCGTGTTTTGCCGGGCACCCTGCTTGCTGGCTTTGAAGCACTGGTGAAATCCAATTTTTTTTATTACCGGTTCTGTGGGCGTGGCTTGGTGGGTGTGGTGTGGCTCGGTGGGCGTGGCTCGGTGGGCGTGGCAGGGGAAGGATACTGCAAAATCTCCATTCCCACCCCACTCCAGGGGATGGATACCACAAAATCTCCATTCCCACCCCACTCCAGGGGATGGATACCGCAAAATGTTCATTCCCACCCCACTCCAGTGGAAGGATACTGCAAAATCTCCATTCCCACCCCACTCCAGGGGAAGGATACTGCAAAATCTCCATTCCTACCCCACTCCAGCGGAAGGATACTTCAAAATCTCCATTCCCACCCCACTCCAGGGGAAGGATACTGTTAAATCTCCATTCCCACCCCATTCTGGGGCCAGCCAGAGGTGGCATTTGCCGGTTCTCCGAACTATTCAAAATTTCTGCTACCGGTTCTCCAGAACCTGCTGGATTTCACCCCTGCTTTGAAGTGTGAAATGAGTTTTTTTTTAAAAAAAAAAATTGATTTATATGCCGCCCTACAATGCGTTAAGCAATAGCCTTCATCCTTTTGTATATTTATACAAAGCCAGCTTATTGCCCCCACAAACTGGGTCCTCATTTAACCTACCTTAGAAAGGATGGAAGGCTGAGTCAACCTTGAGCCTTGGCGAGATTCGATCCTGCAGAAATTGCAGGCAGCTGTGTTAATTACAGGGTGCATTAAACCACTGTACTACCAAGGTTCTTAGGCTGTTGTGTTGATTTTGTGAGGGGTGGGTTGGACAAATCAAGGCACGTGCGTTCACTCCAATAACGAGAAATGTCTATTTAGTTTCACGTTGCTATGTGAAGTTCAAACTCAACAACAGGCAAAAGAATTTGGAGGTATTAATCAGCTCACCACACCCAGCTACCGTTCTGTCGAATGCCGACATTCACCGATGATTAAAACCTCCTAAACTGCACCTCCTAAACTGAATTTCCCACTCATCTCTTCACTAATCCCTCTTCTTCCTCTTAAAAACGTTTCCTGCCCTGATCCTCTCTTCAAACTGGATCCGTTCTTTGTCCAGTGCCGGATTCCGTGATTTTTTTCCCCCAGGTTAGGGGAAAAAAAACCCTATTTTTTCATGGAAACCACATTTCTGAGCTATTGCCGGTGCAATGCAAAGCTGCAAATGCCATTCGTATGACTGAACGGGGGGACACCTGCCTGTTTAGCGTCCGTTCAAAGTTACGACGGGGTTGAAAAGTGTGACTTACGACCAATCCTTGCACTTATGACCGTTGCAGGCATGGGAGGTTTGTAAACCATTGAAGGCAGTGGTGAAATCCAAATTTTATTACTACCGGTTCTGTGGGCGTGGCTTGGTGGGCATGGTGTGCCTTGGTGGGCGTGGCTTGGTGGGCGTGGCAGGGGAAGGATATTGTAAAATCTCCATTCCCTCCCTACTCCAGGGGGAAGGATACTACAAATCTCCATTCCCACCCCACTCTGGGACCAGCCAGAGGTGGTATTTGCCGGTTTTCCGAACTGCTCAAAATTTCCGCTACCGGTTCTCCAGAACCTCTCAGAACCTGCTGGATTTCACCCCTGATTGATGGGGGATTTGGCAAGTTGTGTGAACACGACCTGTCCTGGTTTCCACCCCAGATGACTTTAACATAATGCACCAACATGATGACAAGAAGGCGGGTTGTGTACTTGTCGACTTAACGACTGCAATTGACCCCCAGATTTTTGTCGCTAAGCCAAACGGTTGATGAGTGAGTTTTTGCCCCCATTTTACGATCCTTCTTGCCGCAGTTGCTCAGTGAATCACTGCAGTTGTTAAGTTGGTCACCCGGGTTGTTAAGTGAATCTGGCTTCCCCATTGCTGGCCAGAAGGTCGCAAAAGGGGATCGCGGTCATAAGTGTGAAGAACGGTCATAAGTCACTTTCTTCATGCCATTGTAACTGAGTGGGGTATATGTGGCATTTATTTTTATATCTGTATCTGTATCTCTCTATCTCTTATCAATATCTCCCTCTCTCTATCATCTCTTTATCATTTATATCTATCATCTATCTATCCTGTCTATCATCTGTCTGTCTATCTACCATCTATCTATTGACTATATCTATCTATCTATCTATCTATCTATCTATCTATCTATCTATCTATCTATCCATCTATCTACTATATCATCTATCTATCTACTATCTATACTATATCTGTCATCTATATCATCTATCTATCTATCTATCTATCCTATAATCTGTCTGTCTGTCTGTCTGTCTGTCTGTCTGTCTGTCTATCTACTATATCTATCTCTATCTATCTATTTATCTATCTATCTATCTATCTATCTATCTATCTATCTATCTATTAGATCATCTATAGCTATCTATCTCTCTATCATCTATCATCTATCTATCCTGTCTATCCTGTCTGTCTGTCTATCTGTCTGTCTATCATCTATCTATCTATCTATCTATCTATCTATCTATCTATCTATCTATCATTTATCTATCATCTGTCTATCCTGTCTATCATCTGTCTATCTGTCTGTCT